>NC_142529.1:2805000-2807500 GCF_964205215.1 Stylophora pistillata
GAAAACAGAGGGTCTCTCTTTCCATCATCATTACCTTTGATTTCGCGTAAGTCAAAAATGGCATTTTATAGCAACAAGCAATTGCGCTTCTTTAATAAATTTACCAGCATATAGTTGGCAAAAAAAGTGTTTTGTGAATGAAATTGAACTATGTACATGTTCAACAACTTAACGAATGTTATACAACCAAAATGGGATGTTTCATGAAAACAAACTGTACATCTAAGCTGAATAAATACGATATAAATAAATAGATACATTGTCGATATAATTGTGATGATTGAGAAATCTTACGTAACAGGTTTTTTAAGTTAAGGTTGTTTGTATTATCAATTAACTCAGTTGATAAAACCAAATCATGTAAGGATTTTCTTTATAAGATTTGGAAATTTGACACTCGATTCCAAACGACGATGTTATGTAACCTGGAGAAGGGGGCAGAATCGATTGATATATGTGGCCTCTTACAAAATTATTGGTGGTCTATAGCTACTAAACTCATATAATTTTGTTCTCTTGTTTTCGGTAACTTCACACCTCTGATCTATTGTAACAAGAACCGGCTTGATTGAGCAGTTCTTGAAAGTTCATTAGTTCAGAACTGGCACCCATTTTAACCAAACCATAAACTCCCAAAAAGACACGGCCCCATTTTTGTCTTTGTCAACTTTCGCGAAAGCTTGATCCATGTCGATGGTTTCATATCCAAAGAACTTCATCAGTTTTTCAAACTGAACTCGATCGAGCGTGTCGCCGTCATCTGCGGTAAAACTCTTGAAATATCTGAAGGCTTTGGACAGTTTCTCAAACATTCGTTGGTCGTGTAAAATTTGAAAATGTTCTTCGCTGCGAAGCCAGTCGCTGAATTCTTCAAAGGAGACATCATGGTCACCGTTCTTGTCAACAAGAGGAATGTACACCCCAGTTTGTTCTCGATCCAACCCTAAATCTTCTTCTAATAAGGTTTGCATTTCTTTTTCGTCCAGTTTACCATTTCCATTCGTATCATATTTTTCGAAGAGGCTGCGAACAACAACATCTGGGGCTTTTTTGTCGAAAAAACTGAGTCCAGCTTGCATTTTAGACGAGTCAGTGCTTCTTCAAACTTCTCTATCGTCTTCTTTTTTTTGTTCTGCTTGTCGTTAGGTTTGCCATATAGGATCAAGGATTAGCCCGTCCCGGCTTATATAGCATTTTGTGCACATCAAAAATTTACCTAAATATAGGATCATACGTAATGTGTGTTGTTGTTTCGCTTTTCTACAGGGAAGTGCGCAGCTATTATTCTTTACATGTAATCCTGTCCTTTGGAATACTGATGAACTTAGACTTCCGACATACTCATTTTACTGAGAGTTTTACGGCCGCCCTGTGGGTTGTCTCTTCCGGCAACATGACGTCAGTGACCATATACGGGCAAAATAAGTGAAAAATCAACGTTTACAATTCATTTACGAGACCGCAAACTCTCCAGTGTTTTTAGGAAGTTGACATGAAATCGGATGCCCGTCTAAGAGGCTACCTTTGTTGTTAAACTTATGTGTCCATGGTGATCGTAAGCACGTGCTACGTGCTGCTAGAACCAAACTGCTCCGTAAATTCAACATCTACTGTGTTCGATCGTATTTTTGTACATGTAAGTATATTTAACAATTATTCCACGAGCGCGCGTTGGATATGAGATGATAGATAGCCAACGAGGCGCTACGCGCCTCGTTGGCTATAATCATCTTATATCCAACAAGCGCGAGTGGAATAATTGGTTTATTAAAAACGTTAAATTAAATTATTAAATTTTATTAAATTTTTAGCTCCCTTTTAATTTTAAGCTGACACGTACGCTTGCCATATTTGTAGATTATGGTATATTGGCTGATATACCATAATGGCTAAGCCAATAAAAAGTCTTGAATTGCATTATCCAATGATCCAGTTTTTAATAAATATATATATACGTATTCTAGCCGATCCCCTTTCAGAAAATTTTTTCTCCAATTTACTTCAACTTAACCATGACTTTTTAAACAAAAATAGGAACCGAGTCATTTTCCTGAACATTATTATTGCTGCTGGCAAGAGGTATGAAACGCGATGTGATTAACTGTAAAAGGTAATTTTCCGGAAGTTGTGGTTATTTATATTACATAAACACCATGTCCTACGTGAGCTCCGCCGATGTAAACGTCGAAACAAGGACTCTCTCAGTCCAGGGGGTTTATTTCTCTTCTAAAATTTCCGCCCGGCACATTCTACGGCATATCTGTGATGCGGCACGCCTCTCCTGATATTTTTTAAGTTAAGTCTTAAAAAAAATAAATAAGTAAATAGAACAAAAAGAGGGAATAAATTGAAGTCTGCCTTTTAGCTTCAGAGATCCACGCGTGATTGTCAGAATGGGTTGGTTCCTCTGACGAAATTGTAGCGATATTGATTGTGTTCCAATTAGTTAATGAGTCGACAGAAAAAAAAATTATATGACGAAACTGACTGGACTGGCGTT
>NC_142529.1:2812500-2847500 GCF_964205215.1 Stylophora pistillata
GGGAAAATCATGGTAGAAGAACGGTGATCTTTATCTAATAGCACGCCGCAACGCTCTTGTTAATCAGGGAAGATTTATGCTAGTACAAAATGTAAGACAATTTGCGTGTTGAATAAATAATTTTCTGACCAAAAATTGGTCAACAGCTTGGTGAGTTTTCACTGTTTAAAGAAGAGTTAGGAGACGGAGTGGGGAGGGGGAGGGGAGGGGAGGGGGGGAGGAAGAAATTTCCTTGGGATAGCAATGACCTTCGCCACCCCAAGGGCCATTTCCGCGGAATCTTCCTTCTGCATGGAAGTGGGAGGTTGTAACAGGAAAAATCTCTTACTCTCTTTTTTTAACCCTTTAGATGCAAATTAATCCAAAAATAACACGATTTGCCCGAAGCATACACTCCTTAAATTCTTAAGATGTTTGAAAAACTGCCTTGAGAAAAAAAAATAAAAAATAAAATAAGCCTCAAACGTTCAGCTGTACAAACAATTCTTTTTGGCATTAATTTATAGACGTAAAAGAACCCACGGTCGTTAAAGCGCGTTAGATTACGCCCCCGTAATCATCAAATCAAAGTTCAATGAGGACATCAGGCAGGAGCATATAGTACCATTAGTTTTTCGACGAAAACGAATATAATCACCTGTTCAATTTTAGAAGAAATTATTAAATATGTTTAAAGAGGATAATTCTTGATTCTAAGCTTTTAATTCACTGCACGTCTAGGAAACAAAATGCCGTGTCATGCGGAGAGCGCGACGTGACGTCATGTAGTTTATTTTTGTCATTACGGAATAAAAAATCAGCATAAAAGCCACCTGCATTCGATTTTAAAGCACTAATCGATTCAAGAGAACAGTCTTCCTTTCCCATTTCACGACTGAGGTACCTCTCACTCACAGATTGCTCGTCGATTGACAATGCAAGCGGGCAACAGTTATTTCAATGACAACACTCCATCAATCGTTATTCGAAGCCTCTTCGACAAGTATGACAAAGACGGAAGCGGACGACTGAATTGCAGCGAGCTAAATGATCTTTTACAAAAAGATTTGGGATTTGTAAAAGAGGAAGCCAATGCTTACTCTTTACTGCTGGATAAAGACGGAGATCAAAGCATTTCTTTCGAAGAATTTCTCGATTGGCTTCGTAGCGGAGAGCGTTTTCAGGTTATCAACGATAAAGCCAGGTTCAAGAATCTCTGTAAAGCCGTGGAATTGTTTAAAACTTATGACAAAGACAATAGTAATAACTTGAGCAAGGACGAGTTCAAAGATCTGCTTGACTCGCTAGGTTATAAAGCAGTCGACGTGGAGAGGTTTTTCGAATACCTGGATCAACACAAGAATGGAAAGATTTCGTTTTGGGAATTAATGAAGTGGCTTAACTGGGTCCCCGTAGAATAATCACAAACTACAATTTGTAAACAATCAACTGGTAAATAACTATTGTATCTCTATGAAATAACAGTTAAAAGGTAGATTCAATCAAATGCACCTCCATCAGTTCTAAAGAGCTTTTGAGAACGTAAGTGTGGTTTTACTTACACATCTACCTTTTATCAAAGGTCAAATTTATATTTGGATCTCAAGATAAACACATGATGTTGGTTTTGAAGCTCTTTTGCTTTTATTTAGTAGGTAAATAACTCTTAAACCTAACACGGCAGCTGATCGCAGATTTTTGTAATCCTTAAACTGACCACTCGTTCCCTTTATCTCGTTTGTGTGTTAATACTCTAACAAGAGTATGAATATTCTACATGGCTTCCACCGAAGCTGTGCTACAATGTAAATGTAAATAATTTGAAGTCATTAACTGCTGATTACTTTGCAACAAAGACAACTTAGAATCAATATCTTATTTGTGCTCGGTTAAGCTTGAACATATGACCGTAGAACAAGTGTTAGCCAACACTGGTGCTCACAAAGTATACTTTAATTGTCATTGAGCGCTTAAGCACTTGAAATGACCACCCACTCCTGTTTCTGTAATGTATCTTGACAGTGAACTAAGGCTATTCTTTCATGTAATTATTTCTTATCCAACCATAGGGCCAGATTTAAAACTAACAAACACATTCACAGTATCCATTGGGGGAAGCCGAGAATCCAATATTTAGCTATGTTTTCATTTGAATAGTTGAGTTACCATGGAAAAAAGGTGAACTTATTGTGTGTACTGACAATGGCCCAATATGTAAAGGCCTGCGCCATGTCTAACAGAATTGAACATTTTAAAGATCAGTATTGGATTTATCATTTTTACTTGTATTTGTGAGTTACCTTCTTTCAAGCCAAGGATTAAAACAAGAATGTAATAACTGAGATTTTGTTACATCAGTTTACTTCATTTAGTTGACCGACACTGGAATAGTTGAGTTACCATGGCTCCGACGAAGGGCGAACGCTCGAAACGTCAGCTTTTGTAATCGTTACGGTGGCCAATTTACCTTTTCAACTTTGTTGATATATCCATATTATGACACTAGAATAATATCTCAAATATTACTGCAGAGATAATTAGAAATATTATTATGATAAATATTTTAATGCACATATCACCAATATTCCATGCCTAATAAACACTCCCCTACCCTCTCAAGGGAAGTCAAGAATTTTGATTACTCATTCAAGAATTCCAGATCACCTATAATTATAAATGCACATAAGCAGTAGGTGGTTATAAAATTTGTTACCCATGAAACTGTCTCATTACCTCTTTAGTTTAATTCCATTTTTCTGTACACAGGCACAAATTATAAACATGTACATGACAAACATCATCAATACACTGAAACTTAAACTAGCACTTCATTGAATGTAAACAAATTAAATGATAACAGTTATGCTATGGGAATAATACATCATCATCATCATTATCAGGGAAAGAGTAATATTGAACTAAGAATGAGCATACCAACATAGTTGTCCATGTTATCAGACAAAATTGTAAAGTAATCATGATGACATTTAAAAAAATAATTTTTCATGACAGCCATATGCAACCTATTTCTAAGAGTCAAATGCCTGACCAAAATTAATGTTATCAATATTAACTAACAAATGGGATCTTAAGCTATTTGACAAATTTGACTCTCACATCAATATATTAATCCTTGATAGATCCCATTGGCGTTGCTTTACTGGTCTAAAGAGTAAAAAATATTGGAAAAAGGAAAGAATGGCCATTAATATGAATGGATGTGACTTGCAATCAGTGCTTTAATTCACTACCCCCCCACACCCCCCCCCCCATTTATATCTTATACCAAAAGAATGACCAAAAGGGGGTTTCTCCTTACATTATCACTAAACATTTTCAAGCAGAAAGGTGACAAAGAAAAGGGAAAATATTGTTTGGAGAATATTGTTTGATTTACCACCAAATTCTCAGAGCTAAAGTGATTATATGTGTATGATAGACAGATGAACCTCTCTTCCCATGACTGCAGTATTACCATCTGATGTTCTACATAAGTTCTAAGTATGTGCAACACACACTTTTGGAAAGTTATCTCATGAAAATCTGTACAGTTTCAAATCAAAATGGGGGAAAAATATTCTTACAAGGTCATGTAAGTTATTACTCCTATATAACATTAATAATATTAACATTGGAGGTCCAACAAAGTCAGCAAAGGTTTGGATTTTTATCCTTCCTGTGCTAGAGAGCTGGGCAAACATGTACTAGTATGCTTACTTTGTTAGTTGAGTAGACTTTTTCTTATATGTTTACATTCATTTCAGGACTCATCACTAACTTTTCAACTTACTAGCCAAGCAGCTGGTGACAACTTAGATTTTACAACAATTTCAGTTTGTTTACAAGCCAAACTGGCTAGTGAAATTGAAAATCACTTGCCAAAACTGAATTTCTACTAGTCTGTGGCTAGTGGGCTACTGTTAGTGTGAAGCCCTGCATTTACCTGTATAATGGCTATGATGACCCCAAATAACCCAATAGCACTTCCAAAGATCTCCACTATCAAAACCTAAAACACAAAGCCAACTAAGAGTTTTTTTTTTCCTTTGGTAAACATAGTCTGAGGAAAGGATGAGCAAAAATTTTCTCAGAACATGGCCCTTGGCTAATTGAAAAAGATAAGTTCTTTACTTTTAATCATTTAGATTGCTATCAATATCATACAGTGACTATCACCAAATCTAGAGGCAATCAAACATGGGGTATAAACTTATCATACCTTGACAAAGAGAGATGAATTCTGGGCATCAGCAAGAGCGGCACCACTGAAACAGAAATAAGAAAAAACAAATGTCTCAACCAAAGTTTCATAAAAAAAAAAAAAAAAAACAGCCATTGTTGTTGCTCACATCAATTCTTCTTTCAGGAAAAATGCTTAAGTGCACCTCCTTCAACTTGTTCCAAAATTCTTATTTTCAATCAATACTTTCCTTTGAAAATCAAGCACCTAAAATTTCTAGGAACCCCTCACTTTCCCAGACAACAAGTTCAGTATTCCCATTCATCACTTACCTTCCAACAATACCCACACAAATACCACAGAAAAGATTTGAAAATCCAACTGTCAACCCAGCAGCAAAAACCAGAAATCCTGGAAAAGTATTTACAAACAAAGAGATCAGTTTCAAACCAAACCAAACACTCTCTATAACAAGAGCTGAAATTCTTCCACCTCCAAAAAATTCAATTTTTGGTGGATGCTTTCTTTTGGAAATTGTGTCTCTTCAGATGAACTGCCCAGCTACCAAATTTCCATTTGCAACCAAAACTGAATATCATGAAAGTTTACATAAAATCACCTGTTGTATGAATTTTTTGTATTGCCTCTTGGGTTTTGAAGCCAGTGATATCTACAGCCTGCAATCAGTAGAAAAGACAAAGACTTTATTCCACTCAAGTAACACATCCTGTATTGTGAAAGATAAGAAAGATAGAAACTAAATATTTCCCCTTTTAATCAAGCACAATTTTGAGCAGTCAGAATTAGTTATATATAAAGGGTATATGTTCTTCCAGAGGAAAGGCATCACAGTTATGTACACAACTCACAGCATTGGTAATTGTGAAATAGACCCTGAAACAATTCAGACTTGAACAGGATTCAAAGTCATCTGCATTCTGTCATACTGGTCTAATGCTCTCGGGTTAGTTGTTAGAGAACTGCACTGGTTACATGAACAATTACTTATGGCTTATCATGACTGTCAATTTGAACTTAACCTGTTGCTTTGATTTTAAACTGCAACTGTTTTGAACTCATGATCAAAGGTAAAGAATTGGAACCCTAGGCATCAACACAGGAAATGGAAGAGTTTACTGTTTGCACTCCTTTCACAAAAGTCATAAATTCTGGTACACTCTTCTCCTGGTGGTTACACGATTATCTAATCTTTACACACCAAAGGGCATATTTAAATGCCTCTAGTTCCCTTGGGATTAGCCCAGTCCCCACACAAATGAACTACCAAATGAGCAAATCAGTAACAATTTCAAAACCTTGTTTTAGAAAGTGTTATGGCATCACTTTTTCCTTACCGAAATGTAGTTAGACATAACAATTGACATGATGATTCCATAAATTGCAACGGCCTCACAGAAGATAATACTACAAAGGGAGAATGGTAAAGGCTTACTTTTCATGATATATTATCACCAGATACAAAAATACACTTATCTAATAGCATTCAACATCTACATTTTATAGTCAAAATAATCAAAATTCTCATAAGGAATTAAATTAACCCTTTTCAACTCCTATCTTTGCTAATACTGGCATCTGAATAAACACTGGGACTGGTCAACCAAAGTCCCTCAAGGGGCCTTGATCTCAATATGACAAGTCTGCTTGTGGATTAGAATTTATTTTCTTGCTTCAAAATCTTAGGAGAGATATTAGCATAAATTGACGACCATTACTTTTCGTGTCCCAAGTAGAATATTTAATGAAGCCTGTCAACAGATTCTTACAGGCATGGGTGCAGATGGTGATGTGAAAAATACATGTGCAAATGTGAGCTGCTAATTGTGCAACAAATTGATATCTGCCCTATGCCAAAATCCTCTGCATAATGAATGACATGACATTTTACCTGATAAGGTTCTTGGTTTTGATTCTTGGTGCTTTAACACCTCCTCCACAAATACTTGAACCTGTGATGAGAATTCCCCTTGAATAAACAAATACAGAACAAGGTAATTAAGGTGATTAACTAGACCGAAGCAGTCAACTATTGATTAGTTTCATTTCTATATTGCTTGCTCTGTTCACTGTGCTTTAATTTTTAAAACAAACCTTGGTGTGTCACCATTCTACTAGTAATAACAAGCAGTGCTTCTTATGAATAGTGTTTGATTTGGAAAATTTTGTACCTCCTAGAGACAGCTGTTTAGCCAAACTAGTGATAACTTAAGGTTACTTCCTACCTTTAGAGGCCGAAAAAATCTTTTTTTTTTTTTTTTTGGACTAGATTGAAGTTAGACGTTTCAACTAACGTTTACAGAAGAAAAAATTTAAAAAACTCAAAAAGTGTCCGACTCATTCAGAAAAACGTATTTTCAAACAAAAGTTAATAAATCAGGAAGGTGCCATAATCTCGTAAATGGGCGAACCCCCCAGGGAAATGTTCCTGGCAATTTCATGTCGTTTGCATATTTTGTTTACATCGCGCACTTGACAAAACTCACACATGGGAGTTATCTGCTTGTGGAAAGTCTTTTCTCATGGATAAAATACATAACTCAAAATTAGAGAGGAGTCCTTGGGCAAAGAAAAAAAAAAAATAACAGGCCCAAAGAAGAGAGAAATGGCAACATTTTGTCAAAAAAAAACAGTCCTTGCTAAAAGCAACAAGGGCTCCTGGTTTGGCCAAGAGCCTTCGACAAGCTCAGCATCTACTGAAGATTGGCAGCATTTGATTATCCTTGGGGCTCGCAGCTTAAAAATTAAAGTCAACACCACAGAAGGTTGTAAACAAGATTCTTCATCGGAATCTGACGAGACCGATGGAGAAAAAGAAGAATGCGACAGATTTACCCTTTCTGCCACAAGTTTTTACTTCACTTTGTCCATTACTAAACGAGCAACAGAGCAAGATAAAAAAACGTGACTGCTACACGATACTTTTCCCAGGAAAATCTTTATCCATTGTCATTGATGCCAGGAGGCCTCGTCTTCTCATTGGTTTGCGGTTTCAGGAGGTGAGATAATCTCCTGGTGTGGTGCTAGTTGTTTACAAACCTTTAGGAGCTAAAGTCTCGCATTTGATTTTGAGAGGAATACATCATTTTACGCGAATTTACAGGGTATGTAGATTTGACTGATTTTGTGAAATTTCGCCAAAACAATCCTGGAATGACGACGAACAAAAGAGTGTCAGGAAATTTTGATATGTGAAATATTTTTTACATGGTGTCCATTTATGCAACACACTTCGCATATTTTTTGCTACTCTAACTTTAGATGTGAATATCTAGACAACCAATCAGAATATCGAGAAAGCCTGACACACTTTTGTTGAATGAAGCCTTCTGAATGAGACTGTGCAGCCATTTTTCTCGTGCCGCAGGATCTGATACCCAATAAATTCAATAGAAGGACCCTTGGTCATTTCATGCCTTACCGGCTCCTGACACTTCCTAAATGAAAAATTCACCTAAACTATATTTTCAACATAAACTGCATTTATTAAGCTTTGTTTTAATGTATAGTTTGTTAGGGTTTTCTTCAAACTAGCGCATGTACGAATTTTTTCCCCAAGGACACCCGCGAGGGTAGGAAGTAACCTTAACTTTAAGGATGATTCTAACCTTTTACTCATGGAAAGTTTCTGCTTTTTTAGTGATTAATCTGTGACTCCTGAGAATAATCTTCCCCCTAAATGTTACTCATCTGTCTTTGATTAGTTAAGAGAATTTAATGCTTTATCAAGATGACAGCCCCTAACTGATGAGTTTGTCTCTCTTCTTTATCTGTTAGCAAGGTAATGTATTGAAGTTGTGAGGTGTAGTTGCATGTTAATTAACAATTGGTTCATGCTTTAGCATGCACTATCGAGTTATGGAGCACGCGGGAAGTTTGGAGAGCATGAAAGAAGCGTAAGAGTTGCCTGAAGCGATAGCCGAGGGCAACTCTAGCTTCTTTGAGTGCTCTCCAAACTTCCCACGTGCTCCATAACTCGATAGTGCACAGCTGAAAGCATGAACCAATTGTTTTAAAACATAGCTGGTGGAATTGTGCATCAAATCCGACACAAAAAACGGACCACAATATCAGTTGAAGCGAATCGTGACAGCGCTGATGCCGAGTCTCCTTTTCCTTTGCTTTTCTCTTTTTCTGCCTCATTTAAGAACTCTAGCCCAAGGGAAAAGATCCAAACATCGTCTTTGTTTTCGGACTAGTTGGCCGAGTTTCTGTTTGTATCCATTATTGTCACGAAATATATTATTTTTCCCCGCGCTAACAATGGCCTCTTGCGCGAAAAAAAAAAAATTTCTGGCGAAGTCGGATTTGCTGACGCTATCAGCGTGCACTATCGAAATTTTGAGCATGCTTGCGTATAATGAATTTGATTGCGTGACTCTGCTAGCTATGTTCTAATCACTTCTGGTAGTACAAAAAGAGCTTACCATGCGGCACCAACCACAGACAGGGAAATTGCCAGTCCTATACCAAGAGATGCCCACATGAATGGGGATGTCTCCTCCAAAAACCTGGTAAATGGCAAATTCTTCAAATTGAAGACTATGTTTCTTTCTTTGTCCCAAGCCTGGATTTCATACCAGGAACAATCCAATGCAACTTAACCCTTTCTTTAAATTCAATTGAGTTTGGCAAGCAAATGATAGATTAGGCAAACTGTAATCTGCATATTATTTGTGTATAGCATTGATTGATTCCCACAGCCTTTACAAAACACAGGGTACTATGGATTGCTTTTTAAGTGTGCTTTGAAGAATAATGAATGGGACGATATATATGTAAAAACTGTGAGTCAACAGAATGTAAACTGGTGACTATGCAATTTGCAGTTTTGCCTGATTACAAAAATAGAAACCGAACTGTATGAAACTAAAAGGAACGTTATCAGAACATGATCTTTAATTCACTTTGTTACATCGTTAAATTAAGTTTCAGATTAGTTCTGACTCCTGTTACTAAATATACGTATGAATTCTAGGGGTTAACGATGCAACCAAATTACTGTGTCACCAATTCAAAGTGCTACATGTACTTTCGCAGACAAATGCGAGTCACAAATTTCTGCAACTTGAAGCATCATGAAATTTGAATCAGAAAGGAAACTTTCCAACAACTTACCATCCTATATCAAATCTTGTTCCAAGACCGGAGAGATTGTAGTACAATCCTGTAGGAAATTAAATAACATAATTAGGCCGCCATCTTGGATGTTTCGCAAGGACACCAGTGCCCACAAAAATCAGCAGCTTACCGACACAAATCAGGATAAAAAGGCTCAAACTGTACACTACAGAATAGTAGCCTAGATTGTTGCTCGCCACGTAAGGCATTACTGATTTTTAAAGGTTTAAAAATAAAGTTTTCCTAGAAATGACTCATTTCGACTCATGTGACAAAAAACGACTAAGGCAGATGTTGCATATGTAACCTGGTTTTTTTATATCTATTCGGCCCAGTTTTGCGCGGTCAAATCAAGTACAGTCGTCTGCCGATCTGACCGATCCTGTTGAAACATAAAACATCCTGTTGAAACATCCTTTTGAAACATCCTTTTGAAACATCCTGTTGAAACATAAAACAAAACGATCCAAGATCTTGAGTCGGGCTATAGGTAGACGTGCTGTTATGAGTGTTGCCCATTCGTGGTGCGCAGAGGTTCTAAAAGAAATACTAAGAGGTACCAAGGTCCTGGTTTATGGGCGTAGCATAAAATTTTTTTTCATCCCTGAAAGACACCAATTCTACAACAACACACTGTCATATATTTTTGGTGCAATACCCTAAAAGGTATCACAGGAGCTGCTGCTGTGGACTTTTTGAGGCTAAACAGCCTAAGGGGTACCAAGCCCACCTTTTTTAACCCCTAAAGGCTACAACGAGCACCCCAATCCTTTTTATTTAAGGAGTCCCCCTTCTCAAGGGTGATAAGTACATGCCGATTGATGTGTGTGTTAAAAAAGATATATTATGAAATTGTAATCGTAATGATCTGAAAGCAAGGAAGTATATTTCATCGTCAAAACATTGTATACACAGCATACCAGTAAAAACCTTCCCTGATTTTCTCTTGGAATTAATTAATGCAGATATCAATAGTTGGGATTGTCTCCCTCTTGTGCTGTTGTCTAACTTTGAATTTGATTTTGTTTCTAAAATATATCTGTTGCAGTCTTTTCATTTTTGGAGCGGGTTCCAAATTATCATAACTATATCTTCGTCTGTGCTTTTGCATGTGTCTGATTTGATGAAGGTCCATGTTAGATGTGCAAGACAAAAATTGCATTTCGTAGTGAATAATACCCGTTTTAAGTTTCTTTGTAACAATGTTAGAAATACCTTGTACTCATGATGGTATACCACTTATTTTTATTTGTTATATTGCAGGTTCACAAGTATCTTCATAGGTCAAGGAGAACATGTACTTGCTCTGACTGTTTTAGAAAAATACAAGTAATACCTAACAGTAACTTGCAAGCCACAATAAAAAACCCTGTATTTCCTCTGTAGCTATTGAAAATTAAGTTTTCCAACTTTCTTTTTTGTATTGTTTAAACCACTGGACAAAATCCCAAAGCTATAAGCTTTAATTTGGACTGATATCTCAGCTCCACAAATATTAATACTCGTGTATAAATCTGCCCTTTTTAGATGCCTGTTGATGCCCATGTTACTGTTGTGATATTGAACTTTGATCTTATGTGTCATGCGCGTGTGTTGTTCGGTATTTAGGCATACGCACTGGAGGAATGAGGGGGAGAATAAAACATGGCAGTTTATGAACGCAAGCACGTTGTTGTCTCTTGAATAACTCGACAGTTATGACATGATTTTATTTTCTCTGTCAGCCATGCAACATAGGGTTATGGAATTCTAATAACTACAAGACTTTGCTACTGAGTAACAGATTGCATAAAGCCCTACAGCAGAGCATTGTTTACAAGAGTAGTTGTGTTCTTCTCTCAAACTGTTCACTGCAGTTATTTCATATGTACTTATCTGCACTCCTCTGAGTTCATAACTGTCATCGAGGTAGTCTATAGTCTGGAAATAGTGTCTGTACTAAGCCTTGAATAGATGGTACTTCTAATAGTACACATGTACCTGAGGGATGGCTTCTACCATATTCATCTCTTGTATGAGAATCAAATATCTTTTAACTCCCATTATCAGTACAATAGATACTGACACTGTTTACATTCTATTGTTGGAATAAATAAAGAGTAATTTTGTGATATGAGTGATTCAAAAGCCCTTTCTGTAGACATACTGTACTGATATTCCTCAATTATTGAATCACAATAATGTAGATTACCAGTGTAGCTTTCACTTTACTTAAGCTGGTAATTTTTCTGAGACAAAGCAATCATTGACAGTAATTCTGTTTGCATTAAATACAACTGCCCCGTACATCATGACAGTATTGAATACAATTGATTACCCATCTCCAAAATTTGTACCAGGTATATACTCCTTTTATCTTATTATAAATCAGAGCAATCAAACTCATAGCAACACATTGTTGTCCAGCATTTTCATCAAAGTACATAATATCACCTTGACTATAATGGTACCTTGATTGTTAGAATAGGATCAATACCATGTTTAGGAGACCCACAATTTGTTTAAATGTCATTGCACACATTCAGTGTGGCACAATGACCTCTGCGGCTCGCATTCTTGTACACACTTGTTAAGGTATTACAGCTCTACAAAGATAGATATTTGCTCAAAGAGTCTCTACAACTCAACAATTTTCTATTCAGTGTTGACTGTAATGCTATTTCTCTCTCATCTTTTGTACAAACTGGATACTGTCATTACTGCTCCTTTTTCTGAGTCTGCATTTGATGTAGCAATACATTTTTGATGAGATAGGAATGTTTTTAAGAATTCCCCCGCACATCAGTTTCTTTATTTATTTGTTTTTACGTGAAAGCTTTTCTAGTCTTTTTAACTGGCATTCTGCTATGCTCACGATTGAATCGTCTTCGTACATGGTACTCACCACTGTTAATATCACAACGATTAACAAACACCGAATGTTGAGATCCCAATTATTCTGCATATTTTATTTCTTTTGCAATATCATTTTGTTGTGCACACAACGCTGATTCGTCACACTTTTGTTCTATGCATGGCGCTACTTTGTCCAAATTATACTTCATCACATTCATTTGACACCGCGTTATTTGGTACCAGAAAAACATTCCTGCATAACAAAAACGTGAATTTAATATTCGCACAAAAGCGACATAACTAATGGAAAGAACAGAAAAATCACAGCGGATAATATACTCTGTTTGAGCAAAAGCATAACAAATGTAAGCTTAATAATCACGATAAAGGTCACATAAATATAACAATTACGTTTATCCTCACTCTGATGAAAGTCCGACATGGTATCTTTGTTGTCGTTTCCCAGAGTTTAATCTCGAGGCACCTTGTATTTATCAACAAATGTTCTCCTGTCACTCTGTCCACATTTTCTGTTCACTGATAACTCATTTGATAATTTTCTGGTTTGATTCTAAAGAGAGCTTCGCTAAATCGTTTGATTCTTTGCTATTTTTTAAAGTTCCCGAAACGAACGGTTCTAAATATACGCTCATTACACACGCCACCTTTTAGAGTGGGTCTACCGCGAACGGTGAGTGGGTCTGTACGTTTGAGAGTAGAAAAGATGACACAAATTGTTAACAGATTCGACATATCCGCCATCTTTGAAATCGTGGAAAAAAGGTTGCGCCTTTATTATTACATGTCTGCGGTATTCCCCATTGCACGTGACGGTGTTTTGTGGAGAAACCCTGTGGTAAACCTGTAGTCGGTCAGGAGCCCAATGGGCTCCTGTCGGTCGCCCTACTAATAATGGAGTGAACTCGCCCAGTTTGAATTTTTATTAACTCACACCTAAAGAGTATTGACTCTCTTTCTCACTTCATTTTCTTTTTTCTCCCAAAAGTGAAACATGTGCGAAAGATATTTTGAATCTAAACCATTAACGAATAGTGGTGTGGATCTGAAAAGATCAGAGACCAGGGGCCCGTTTCTCGAAAGTCCCGGTAACTTAACGGGCCCGAAGCCATCTTTCAAAATAAAAATTTAAAAGATGGGAAAGCAGGTTATGACATCCAAACCAGTCCTTTTTGTTTCTTTAGCTGATAGTTTTATTGTTTCATTTTCAAAACTTTTGAAATTCCCATCTTGAATGAAAACAGGACAGCTTTACGGGCCCGTTAAGTTAGCGGGACTCTCGAGAAACGGGCCCCAGGGGCCCGTTTCTCGAAAGTCCCGGTAAATTAACGGGCCCGTAAAGCTGTTCTGTTTTCATTCAAAATGGGGATTTCAAACATTTTGAAAATGATACAGTAAAGCTATCAGTTAAAGAAACAAAAAGGACTGGTTTGGGTGCCAGAAATTGCTTTCCTATTCTTTAAATATTGATTTTAAAACATGGCTTCGGACCCGTTAAGTTAGTGGGACTTTCGAGAAACGGGCCCCAGTCCACTCTATTTCATTTTCCGATATCTTTATTGTTCAAATTCAAGACCATTCATATTTCGGTCTAGGATGTCAACACGACAAGAAAAATAAAGCTTTTCTGATCCGATAATTATCAACATTTTCAATAAATGGCATCTCGAGTACTCCAAGCTGAATTATGTTATAAAACTCACCCACAAAAAGACTGAATTACCAAAATAGTGAACATTTTTAATACGACTTCAATCGGTATGTTTTGATGCAAATTGACGGGGTAAACTGTACTACTGCTCTCACACACAGTCAAGTATGATGGCAAACAAATTAAAAGCATCAAAGCTTTTTGACAGGGATTTTGGACTGGAAGGCCAAGAACCATCTTTTCAACGCAGATATGCATAAACTAGGAGGAAACTCAGAATATTTAAACTTCAAAACTCTTCATCTGTGAAGTTTTCCATAACCTCAATCAATTACGTTGACTAAGAACAGACAATTCCGTTTCGAAAAATAGAAAAGTCATTATATATACATGAAGGTTTTAGCGGCTGGTTTCGTTACTATGGAAGCCTGATTTGTCTGAAACACCTGTATCATAAGTTGGCCATTTTTTACCCGAGTTGAAGTTAAGAGCTGCTCTTTACTATACTTAACCAAGATAAAACTCCAGCAAACTTAAGTGGAAGAATACCAGAACTTATAGAAGGTAACTGAACGTTATTTTTGGCGAACCAATTTATTCTTAAGGTTTTTAATGCTAAATGTATGAACACTAAAAAAATTTGAACTCGCAATATCTAATCGCGTACGTTCGTCACAGAATTGTGATATCACATGTTATTTTAGACCAAAGTATTGTTACCGTATAAAAAAAGCAGCTCTTGGGAGCAGCTACAAAGAAGTGTTGAATCAATTCACTAAGATTTAAAATTCAAAATTCTCGGCAAGAATGATTTATACACGTTATAACAATTTTATTAAAATAAGGCTCATTTGGAAAATGAAACGTCAGACTCCGACGTGGAATGATTAAGATACTGACGCAAATTCCACCGTAAAGTCGTCGTTATAGCATTTCAGTTAGACTTAAGCAGACCGCGCGCGCCATCTATCGAAAAATCGCCGTAACTGAGTGATAAAAAGGACGAAAAAAAGCTTTTTTTTGAACACGAAGTACTTTACCTCTTTCTCTTATCTTACATATACTATTTATAAAATGTCCGGTAATAAAGCACCTTAGGGCTAGAAAATGTCCGCTCTAAACTCTTCAAAGGAATACTCTACAATATCAATAGATTTTCTTACTGTAACTGTGTACGTTCTTAATAAGTCAGTCTAACTGACTGGTTAGATTGTTACGTCAACTAATTTAAAGATGTGTATTATTAGCAGAGTTTGTCCAATTAAGATGGCACCATCGCTTTCGAGTAGACTGAGACGAAAGAAGACTAAATTGAAGGACAAAAAGAAAAACGAGGCCAATATTCAACTATCTTGACCTGACAAAATTGGTCAATACCTTATTAATTACAAGAGTTAAAGAATTAAAGACCGCGACGTCACTTTCACCTTTGATATTGTTATTTTCAGATTCCACTTCTGGTGTTCACAGAGTCAAGTTATGGTGTTAATACGCAGGCGTCTTCTGTTCCACTTCTTAATTTTATTTCTCTTGCTTATAGGGGCTATTTTTATATACATGATACTTCAAACTAATCGTTTAGTAAGCCAGAAATCAAAAATTTTTGAAGATCAGCCGATCGTTCTCGACCAACAACAGGTCGACGAAGGAGTCCCAATGACGCAGATGGCATCCGCAATTCCGCCGACGACGAAACCCGACACAAGACGACGAAGCTTGGTGATTTTCGGCGATGATCGTTCAGGCACGACACTGCTGACACAAATGTTTAGCCAAGATCTAGATATTTTCACAGTGTACGAACCGTTATGGATAACAAAAAAATGGAGTCAAACAGAGCCAGATAAAAATCTTTTAAAGGACGTTACAGAGGTGATAGGAGCGTTGATGACCTGTAATTTCGTGGACAACCCAACTGCAATTAAATTTTTGTCCCATTCCTCCAAAAATTGGGCACCTGGATTATTTATGAACCCGTTCAAATCTAAACCAATATGTAATGATCCTGAAGCCTGTCCAAACCCTGGAACAATCCCAGATGTGGTGCAAAAAGCCTGTTTACATAATTACAAACACAGCGTCATAAAGGTGGCTATCGTTCGCGTACCAGAAAGGAAACTCTCCAACATTTTTCAGAGGATAATAGAGGACAATCCAGATACGGTCATCAAATTTTTGCACGTTGTTCGCGATCCAAGAGGCAGCATAAACTCCAGGATCAATTTAGGATGGATACCAGACGTTGACAAAGCAAAAAATTTTGCTTATTGGCCTCGGAGCACATGCGAAGGGATTCTACAGAATGTCAAGTTCGGGGCAAGTCTCCAAGGAAATTTCAAAGACCGCTATATGCTTCTTCAATACAAAGACATTGCATCTTCCCCTCTAGTGACAGCCATGAAGATTTATAAGTTTGCTGGGTTTGAAATATCAGAAAGTATGATCAGATGGCTAAAGCAAGCAACAAACCCGAGCAAAGAGACTCTTGAACAAGAGGGGAAACACGCTTTTTCATCGTTTCGCAATTCTACAGCCAATGTTGAGAGATGGCGACATGAGTCACCCGATAGAAGGGTTCGTATTATCGAAGAAGAATGTAGTGAGCTGATGGATTTACTGCATCTAGAAAAACTGCCGTAAAAAATTAGAAGCTAATGATATTATAATCGACGCTATTCATCTAATCAGGGTCAACAAACGTTTTTTCTTTTTTTTAACCCTTTGATCCCTGAGAGCGACTAGTATCTAATTTCTCCTTACAATATCACCCCTGAATCAAACATTAAGGTCAGGAGAATATAGGAAATGATCACCAACTAAAGAAGCTCTTGATTGTTAAACAAATTCTCCTTGACAGCATCTTAGGAAATGTATAAAGAACAGTATGGAGAATATGCATACTGATGTTAGGCTGTAAAGATTTAATCTATCGTAGCTGACTATTTCACTCTTTATCGTCTACCATTCACGTCTTGTTTATTTACCACTTGATTACAGCCATTATGAAATCATTCTTGCAATCTGATTGGTTCTTAGCAGTGCGATTATTCACGAATCTGACTAATATTTTTATGCTCCATGTCGTATCGTTCACCCATACAATAAGAATAGAACCCTAAAACAAAACAAATCAACAAATTGGACTACAGGACTCTTCTAGGTAACCTATCATATTGCAAGAAAGTTAAAGACCATTTAATGATAAGGGTAAAAGGGCCGAGTGGAGTCTAATTCTGTCTGTAATCATACGAGTGATAACAAAATCGGACGACCGTGAAGCAGAAGTCCGATTTGTTTATCCCAAGTATGATCAAGGACAAAGAAGTCCGTTACCAACCAATCAAATTATGACAAAATTTGAGAAAGAAACTCGACGTCGGTTATACGTTTTCATAGAAAAAAAGCAACAACAGGTAAATGATCATAATACGCGACAACAGCGCGCGCATTTGACGCGTACTGTTCACTTTCACAGGCATGGCGCGTTGCTATCCCATTGTACGGTCCATTTACAAACATGACGCGTACTATCCGTACTATAATGCTCAAATAGGGCTGGACCAATTACGCTCCAGAATTTTGTTATGGTTTTGAATAAAGCCTTACAGGAGATTAGAATGAGCGATTTCAAGACAGTCATAGCCAGGCAACTCGCTTTCGTGTCGTGAATTTAGCCTTAAATGGTTCACCACAATTTCAATTACCCTTACTCGTAAATATCTGTGTCTTTTCTTTTCATTAACATCTTCATTTATCTGATAACACCTGTTTAGCTCTAAAAGTTAAGGCTAATTTAAAATAACCGTCGAGAGATGTGGTCGAGTTTCATACCATCAGAATCCTATCCGACTAGGACACAATGACACATAAGAAAATTTTAAATATTCATATATCCTGTACAATTGAGATGAAGTAAAGGAAGTCTCAAAATCAAAATAGATGAATTTCCACCAGAAAACTACATTAAATCTATTCTAAAAGGCTTCCTAACTGTGAGGGGAACAGCCGCGTTGGCAGCGTCAACAGGGTAACCAGGCTACCCAGATATCGATGCAAAAATGCTGGGTTCTTTTGTCATATAAGTTTTAATTTTGAAAAGTTGTTATCATTTGGCTCTATTTTTACCTCCGAGCGGTAAATAGCAAATTGAAATTTTATGGTTTTTAAACAAATTATCCCATAGGATCCCCTAGGGGCCAAGCTAAAATTTTCGTTCTGTAACTGACCTTTAAAACTAAAGAAAATGTTGTTTTGCTTAAGTTGTTGTAATAATAGATGGGAATAGCATTTACAAGAGGAATACCGCGACAGAGCCCAACACAACAATATTAACATTTCGTAAACGATACTTAACAGATCTTCTTCGGAAAGGTAGGTCAACTTTTTGTTTTAAAATTAACAGGTTTTTTTTTTGGGGGGGGGTGGGGTTGTATTTCTGTTTAAAGCTTCGTAAACCGGTTCCTTAAGTTCGAAACAAAACTTAATACGTTTGAGTGCGTATGCCTATTGCATTATAGTCAAGGAAATGGAAAGAGAGACTGGCTCTCTACATAATGACATGAAGAAAATCATAAACTACACTCAAGTATTATCCACAAAATAGGCAGTAAATATGTTTGTGGAGAAAGGTGTAAAATAACAAGACTATTCTCCACATCTGAGTGAGACATCAACATTATTAAACTCTTTACACCCTAGCATTAGTATGCATATTCTCCATTCTGTTCTTTATACATTTCCACTTGTAATGACTAGGAGAATTTTTTCACTGAGCAGTCAAGAGCTCCTATAATTGGCGATAATTTCTTTGACTCTCCTGACCTGATTTCGTTTTTGATTCACAGAATGTCTTCAGGACCGTAGCCTGCTAGCACGAGGCAAGGCGCCTTCGGCGCTCGAAACTTGCCTCGTCTTGTTCTGAAGTCTGGCTACAGCCCTGGTCTTACAGGTTGATCAGGGTATCAGCTTGCGCAATACATACGTGCCTTTAGGCGAGTAGTCGTTTAAAAAAAAATGCAAGTGAGATCTGGAACATTCCATAGTTTACCATTTGTAAATGTTGCAAACCAATCTTAAAGTACCACGACAAAAAAATTACAGTAGCTATCACACTCAAAACAACAACGCGAAAAATTAATTTTGAACAGCTTTTAACAGGCTCCCTACTGTGTACGATCTTAACACCCACTTTTCTTAACGATTGTTAGGGCTAGTTCATGAAAGTTAATGCTACAAAACAGAAACTGGATTGATGAGTAGCAAAGCAACAATGGCTATTTTAGGGTGGCGGACAAACCTTGTATTAATTTGTTTCGTTATACGCCTTCATTAAAGCCAAATTAAAGCTTAATGGTAGGGCTGCCCTTTTTATTCACAGGTAAGTGTAAAAGGGTAAATATCATCATTTCATTTCAGAAAATGACAGTTAAAGGCGGGAAAAATGGGCAAATTTTGGTTGTAATGCGTAACGCAATCTTTACAGTAAAAACTTTCAAAAACATTTTCCATAAAAATGGTTGGTCGTATGGACAAACGAATTATACCAAATGTTAACACATAATGTACTTTGCAGCTAAGCAAAATTTAACCATGATTTCAAGTTCAAACACATTCAAAGTTTTCATCATTCTTGGGTATCCTTCTTGTGACGCTGCGTTGTGAGATTCAGCGCTTCATCAAGTTGTTGTCCGTAGCAGGGCTCAACTGAATATCTGAGGAAAACAAAATATATCAACTAAACGCTAATACGTTGTGTTTTAGCACCAGGGAAATCATTCAAAAGGAGCAAACATATGTGGAGAAATACGGCTCAAAGAAGTCGCAACGATTTATTGAAACGTGATTGCGCAATAATAATTTACCTACCTTCTCCTTCTCGCCGTTTTGATCCACCAAGATTCAAACGGGTTTTGAATCTGAGTGGATCTGAATGCTCACATGTTCCCCTTGTTATTTTCCTACTTTCGTCTTCACAGCTATGAAAGTAGCTGAAATATGGCCTCTTGACTCAGTCGCTATGTTCTTTGGATTGTTGGCGCCATATTAAAAGAGGTAATTTGAATATATCAACAAAGTTGAAATGGTAAATTGGCCACCGTTGCGGTTATAAAAGCTGACGTTTCGAGCGTTAGCCCTTCGTCCTTCGCTCCGACGAAGGGCTAACGCTCGAAACGTCTGCTTTTATAACCGTAACGGTGGCCAATTTACCATTTCAACTTTGTTGATATATTCAAATTATTTCGTTACCCCCACCGACGCAGCACCAAACAGTTTCTTTAGAAACTACCAGCCTTTATTCATTTGTATATTAAAAGAGAAGCGTGGCGCCTCTAAAATCGATTTGAAATTTGCAGTTTACGTTGCATAGACGTCATGCTTTCGTGTACTTTCGCAAGGTTCTCAAGAGCATTTTTACAGCAGTCGCTGTGCTACTTTCACGTTTAACACTAAAATAAATGGCCAAAGGCCGTTTATCTTTGGCCCGTAGGGCCCGATCTGATGGGGGACCTTACGCCTTTCGCTTCGCAGCGTGGGATGACGAGAGAGAGGCATGGGCGGTCATATCGGAGTTCAACGTTGCAGCATAGCGATTGTTCCGTCATTCTGTGGTCTGTTGACAAGCTATTCGTTTCGAAAACTAAAACCGACTAACAGTCAATTCTTAACTCGGTTACCTCCTCAAAAAGTCATTCTTTTATTCGCATTTAATAGACGAATTGAGCTTCGATTCGAAGCGCTTTGACAGCCGTAACATTTGTCAGTGACACCTATGACAGATATTTGAGTTATTACCGATTATGAGTTTAATTGAAAACCCCGTTTGGTGTCGAAGTACAAGTTTAATAACCTCTCCTTAAATGGATGTTTTCGGGGTCGTATGAGACTTTTTTTCAGGGGAATTAATTTTGGGAGAATTGAGCAATCTGTAAACGCCGCGTGTCTACAATCGAGAGATAGAAAATCAGTGTTTAGGGTGCCAGTGATCTCCATGAGGAGATACTAGCCTCAATGTAGTACAGCATATCTATTTTAGGGTCAAAATGTTTCATTTTTACCTTTTATTTGTTACCAGTGAGCTCAAATTGATAATTTGTATGAAAGACCACGCCCGCTAAAGAACATGGTTACATTAAAAATCCAGTTAAACATTACCAAACTGTGATCAGTTTTGCTAAAATTCAATAACGTTAGTGATTTTAAGTGTCAAAATAACTTATAGAGTTGATTTTTCCCTAAGAAAATGAAAAATTCATCAATTTCAAGCATATTACGGGAATTGGCATGGGTAATTATGTTACTCATCATTGGAAATAGCTTTGCACAACCAATTGCGTTTTTTTAGTTTTGAAAAGGGTTTATTTTCAATAACGACCCATATACAAAATAAAAGGCACAAAACGCTCGTGGGCTTGGCCCAAGTTAATTGATTAATCTAAGTCACAATATATGCAGCTTAAATAAAGATAATCTAAAAGAGACTAAGCTAATATTAGCCATTTAATCTATTTACTAAATTAGCTACAAGCTACTATTATGAATAAATCCTAAATTAACAGTTAACCTCTAAGCTACATTAACTAATAACTATTAACTATTTACAAGAGAATTTGAGAGTGTCATTATCTACTTTGCACAGTGTTGGACAGCTTCTCACAGATTCATAAAATCAGATACACAAAAACGAAAGTGGTCATAGAGAATTCTCTTCTTGATATCATTGAGGATGTAACGGATCAATTCCATTACGAAACGTAACATCATTGCGAAACTTCCAAATACCATACAAGATTGTTTTGATCAGAAAACGGGCCAGTCGAGCATGTTTTGAGCTGACCGGAGCCCACTGAAAAAAGAAGACAGAAATACAACGGAAAAAAAATTACCCAAGAGGGAATAGATCACAGGAGAAAAATAAGACCACACTTTTTTAACACGGGAACAATTAAGAAAACAGGGATCAATTGTTTCTTTTCGAGAGCAGTAGGCATATTTATCAGAATCAATATGACCCCCAATGCTTTAAGGAATCGCAGACCTTAATGTTTATAGTTTTCGGAAAAGCCGTCACCAACCAGTTTCCAACGATTATCAAGATCGAAGTCACTAGGGAAAAGGGGGGACCAAAGAAGGTGAAGAATCGGGGAAGCAGAATATTCTCTTAGCGGAGCCTGATCCTTGATCGAGAAATGTCTACTAAAGTTATTAAAATGAATGCTGAAACGCCAAATGACATTTTGTCCGCTGCTACCGATACGGCAAGTATTCCTGACAACGCGCCCTCGTAAGATTCAAGTATAGTTAATGGTGACCTATACACCCTACGAGCGGCAAGAGCGGCTGGAGCTACTAGTACAATGACAACCAGGCCGCGAAAAGAACAATCCATCTCAGGAGAGAACTCAATGCCACAACGGCCGAGGTCTGCTTTCTTCGCGCCGGACCCGTGAACTTCGTCCTGCTCGGTGTTTAACGCACTGAAAGAAGCCGGAATTCAAGATAGTGACACACAGTGCCTTCAACGAAAATTGAACGATGAAGTAGTGATTACTTTTAAAAATCCTAAAGCGAAAGAAAAATTCCTTCATCTAAATTGTGCACTTCAAGACATCGATAGATCTCTCACCTTTCTCAAACTTTCTGACCTGGCAATTATTCAACGCCTCACACCTTTCTGCGAAGTTATTAATTACCGCCACTGCAAAGATCACAACTTCAATATTTACAGTGGCCTTCGACATTATAGAGTACGTACTTCCAGACCTAGTCCTAGTTTTCTTCGGTTCGGTAAATACCAAAGTTTTCTCAAACATTTTGAATAACAACCTCAGTGCCGTAAGTGCAGTCAACCTGGACATTTCAGTAACACATGCCAAACAAAAATCTGCTTCAATTGTGAAACAAACGGCCATGAATCTCCAAACTGTCTGATTCCTCCGCTCTGCTGTCTATGTAAAGAAATGGGTCATATGGCCATTAGTTGTAGGTATTCATGGGTCTCCTCTTCCACCTACTACTCCAAAACCGACGAAACATCAGATGTATTTGCGGATTCAGATGATGACGCCCAGTGAAGAAGATCTGCCACTTGCAGCGGCCCTACAAAAGTCCAATTCCTCAACGTCCCTTCCAACCACTCCGGTTAATCAACCCATTTCCAGTGATCAATCAACTGCGTACTGCAGTATTCTTCCTCATTGATTTAAGTGTTTCTCCTACAGTACCCGTGTACGAGCTTGAAATTTACACCAACCATGGGAAATTTATGGGAAATTTCAGAGACACCCGAATTAACGTGACGGATACGTGCGCATTAAGACATGAATATATGCGTCAGCTCGATAGCAAGTGATGCAAATGTTGAGCCGTATTTTGGGAATCGTTGTGTCTGTAACACCTCGTTACCGTTTTGGTGGTGTATTTTGGTCAGTTATGTTTCGGAGAACTTTTTCTCGGATACGCACCCTTTGTCCATAGCCATTTATTATAGATTTTTGCAACTGACGTTTTCCAAATACGGACAGATCAGTCCCACGGGCCGTTTCTGACAATTG
The DNA here is from genome assembly GCF_964205215.1 of Stylophora pistillata. NCBI lineage: Eukaryota > Metazoa > Cnidaria > Anthozoa > Scleractinia > Pocilloporidae > Stylophora > Stylophora pistillata. The sequence goes on from NC_142529.1 coordinate 2,835,854, forward strand.
GGTTTGGTTTTCAACTGACCGTCAAAAGTAACGAGGAAATGCTTTGGTATAGCTTACTTCGCTTTGTGATTGGTCCAGAAAACTCGCGCCAATCGCGACTTGGTCTCCCGCGCTTTTCCCGCGCTTTGGGTGGTTTGCTTGTTTTAACTTTAAGTTCTTATTGGCTCTTCACAATATTTCCCTTTGTTCTGATTGGTCGTTGTGAGTACTTTGGTATTGGTTTTACGACTCAAAATCGGAAAGCGTTCTAATCTAACAAATCATTACTGTTGCTCTTTTGTTTCAGCAGAAACACAAACGATGAAGACTTTCCGCTACTTTGTACGATTAGTAGTCACTGGGATGGCAATTGCGATAGTTTCCTTTTTGATACATCAAAGCCGCATTCAGCAGAAGACAAGTGCAGTCCCCATGGAATCTACCGATTTTCAATTTAGTCCTCCAGTAACGTTTAGTGCCCTCAATAAATTTTCATTAAATCCCACGGCATCATCGGATTCTTCCGAAAGGAGACGAAGTTTAGTCGTCTTTGGGGCGGACCGTTCGGGAACGACGTTTATCAGCCGAATGTTTAGCGAAGATCCTCAGGTATTCATGATCTACGAACCTCTCTGGGTAACGAAAAAGTGGAGGAAAACCGAACCAGATCGAGACTGGTCAAGAAGTGAGCTGGAGGTGATAAATGGAATAGTTAGCTGTAACTTTCCAGATTTTCCCAAGGCAACACAATTTTTGGCCCACACGTCACGCAATTGGGCAGCAGCACCGTTCAAAAATCCGTTCCAGTCAGGAAACTTCTGCAACGTTTCCAAGACAGGTGGAAGCTTCTGCCCAAGCCTTCTCTTCACGCCAAACATCGCCAGGGAAATCTGTGTAACAAAGTACAAGCACAGTGTAACTAAAGTAGCCCAAGTACGTGTGCCTGACCTGATGCTTTCTAGCATCGTACCACAGGTGTTTATAGAAAACCCGGATACTGACGTCAAAGTCATTCAGATTCTCCGAGATCCGCGCGGAAGCTTGGACTCTAGAATCAAACTAGGCTGGATGCCAAAACACACATCGCACACGTTCACTTACCAAGTCAAATTTCCATGCGACAAAATCGCGCAGAATGTGAAATATGGAAGAAACTTGCCACAGAAGTATCGAGACAAGTATATGGAAATATACTATCGAGACATAGCGAAGTCCCCGGTGAAAACTGCTTTGAAAATCTACAAATTTGCTGGTTTTGAGATTTCTGAAGATTTGATCAAATGGATTGTTTCTAACACGAGCCCGAGCCAAGAGGTTCTTGCCAGTGAATCGTCAAAAAGATTTTCTTCTGTGCGGAACTCTACGGCAAATATCGAAAAATGGCGCAGTGCTCCGGCAGAACAGAACAGAATAATAGAACGAGAGTGTCGTGAACTAATGCAGCTGTTGGGAATCGAGAAGAGATGAAGTACGAATTAAAATCTTCACTTAACGCAAAAGGCTACAAACGCTTAACATTTAGGAACCAGTCATAATTTATTGCCGGAGAAGGGGAAGAGAAGGGGGGTTCGGAGGATTTTAGTTGTGTCACGATAAAATTTACCTAATCCCCAACAAGGCTCTGTAATATTCTCATCACCCCAACCCCCTCATTTGCAGTTAACTGGCAACCGATTTCCTATATACTTCCCTTTATACCCTTTTGGCGACGACTGATCTCCCCCGTTCCCCTAAAAGCCATGTGATTTACCTCAAAATCCTAACCCCCCCCCCCCCACCAACCCCTTGAGACGTACGATAGACGACCCGACGACTAATCCCTTGGAGTCATTTTTGACTGAGAGTCCAAAGCAACCCAGGATTGCAATCGTGATATCGTGTTTTCTCGACCACACACTGTACCCGATTGAACACCAGTCTCGCGTAGACGCTTAAGAAAAACTGCAATTCTTTCACTCCCAATATCTGATTTTTAACTCTCCCCTCTAGCAGCAAGACATTTCCTTGTATATTGGGTACGACAATTTGTTTAGACAAGATAACAACTTCTACCTGATAAGTTTAAGTATTCTCACCACCTGTTTGGTGGACAATGTATGGATATTGTAGGCAGAAGTTACATATACATCACTTTTGGGAGTTCAAGGGTTAAGAAATAAACGCCATGGCGCGTAAAGACCTCGGTGTTTGATCAGGTTCCCAGTCTTTACCCGTGGTGGAGCTCAGAGGTAAATATACTCGATGGAATAGAACTGCTGCTAGTTTTACTTGTTAATTTTAAACATGAAAATGTTGGGGGGTTGTACTAATCCTTGGAGAAAACCCAACGACAGTTGCTCGCAAGTTCACTAAAACAAATTTGAAAGAAACGCCGGGGTTTCTTATCGAGAAAGTCAGTATTACTCCGCTCCGGTTTGTCAACAAAACTCGTGCCACTTTTGAAACAATCAGGTGCAAAGCGAAACTCACTATGAATGAGTCACTCACGCTCTCCTTGACTTCTTAATTTTCTCTGTCCATTCCAACTATAGATGCCGATATCTAGATATCTAGAAAGAGTTTAACTTTTGGTGTTTCTGTTTACAATAAATTATATATAATACACTGTCAGATGACTTCTGGCTCCTTTTCGGCACAAACGAGTTTGACTCCCAAGTAATGGTTCCTCTCCTAATATTTTTTCACAGCGTTATTAGCGATTCACCATTCTACAGCTTGAGTCATCTGTGAAGCACGCCGATTTTATGTAAAGCAATAGGCCAAATGACCGAAATAAAATACCTCCCGTATTAAAAGATTTTCCGTAAAAATTTCCTTGTTCGTCCATTTTTCGTAAAAGAAGTGAGGAGCAAAATGAAAAAGCCGTACATTTTGCAAATGACTAACTGTGGAGAGCTGAAGTTTTCAGAAAGTCGACGAAAAATTGACTGGATATCTACCGGTAGGACGTAAAGACAGTAGAGTGACAATAACTCTCGAAAAAGAAACAACAACTTTGAATTTAAATTTACAAGACATGTTTCGACACTCTCATGTCATCTTCAGTTGCAAATGAGCATTTAACTGTTGTACATTTGAATTTAAATTAAGGTACGTTACAAACTACGTGTCAGGGCTTACGTTACATTTGAATGTAAAAACGCGAAAAATGTAAATAGCGCGCGCTTGACTCGATCAAAAAATAAATAAGACAACAATCATACATCCATCGTCATTAGTGTATATCGCAAGAAGACGTTTACTGGTCTTCTTACTAATTATTTCAGCTTCGCCCCTTTGATTTACAAATTAGGTTTAGTCAGAACGTTGATTGACAGAACATACAAGATCAATAATTCCTGGGTTGGTTTTCATCTGGATGTCAAGAAAATTATTTTCTTGCTACTGAAAAATTGTTTTCCATCTTGGGTCATAGACAAGATCATTTACAGGTATCTAGCGAAGAAAAATAATCCGGCTTCTCCTACTGGGCATAACGCCTCTTCTAACTCCGGTAAACCTTCTGCGCACTATCATAAACTTCCCTATGTTGGTCGGTTTTCGAACATCTACGTTCGCGTGTCATATATAAATTTTCATGTGCTGGCTGTAATGTCAGTTATATTGGTGAGACCACTCGCCACATTTACACGAGTTCGTGAGCACCTCTTGTCGGACAAAACGTCGCATATTTACAAGCACCTGGAATCATCAAGGGCCTGTCTTGACTCTTGTGATACTGAATGTTTCACGATCTTGGATGCTGCCGCTTCAAAATACCAAATTAAGATCAAAGAGGCATAGCATATTAAGTGGGAAAAACCCATCATTAATCAGCAATTGAAACACCTAGAATTGTCTCTTTCCTTTTAATCATGTTATTCCTTAGTCTTTTAATTTATTTTTATTATTATTATCATATTTATTTTTTTTTTTTTATCTAGTCAAGCGCGCGCTATTTACATTTTTCGCGTTTTTACATTCAAATGTAACGTAAGCCCTGACACGTAGTTTGTAACGTACCTTAATTTAAATTCAAATGTGCAACAGTTAAATGCTCATTTGCAACTGAAGATGACATGAGAATGTCGAAACATGTCTTGTAAATTTAAATTCAAAGTTATTGTTTCTTTTTTGAGAGTTATATCTACCGGTACAATTAAAACGAGAGTGCTAGTCTGGTCATGGGAACCATCAGGAAAGGTAATCTGTACTAAATCGAGGCGCTTTGAAAGTGAAACGTTTTTATTTTTTCCTAACACTTGCAGCAAAGCTGTGGGATTGTGGAATGGCTACATTTTAAATCTCTTTCTGAAAATTAAAACTTCCACACTACGCGACAGAGTGTGTTGCTATTTTTAGCGGTGAGCTTGTGCTATTTTTCAAAATGGCAATTGTGTTTCTTTGGATATTTTAAAACCACTTAGAACTTTTCCTTCGCAAGCACCAAGTAAACAAGTCTAAATATGAAATCCTTATAAGCTTAGTTCTCGCTAAATCTTCCTAAAGTAATTGCAAGTCGCTTATCACAACGATTGATAAACCTACAAACAAAGCTGGCTTGCCGGCAATTTGCACATAGAAAGAATCTTGGTTTGAAAGAAAGATAAACGCCCTACACTTTACAAATCCATGGAAACACTGAAATCAGACATTGATCATCTAAAGGAAAATCGCGGTGTTCAACGCATATTTTTGGAATATCCGTGCGGTTTATCACGCGTGAAGTGACAAGAACTCTTGTTTCAATAATTACTATTTGGGTTCGTTCGAAATCATGTAGAACGAAACGTGATAGTTACTTCGAAATCTTCGAACGTGAACAATTCGATTACGTGTCGCGCAAAAGAATATTTTTTCTGCCAGTAACGCTTATAAATCAACCAAATAAAAATGTAGCTGCCAATCGCCAGATTTACCATAGAGGCGAATGCTGCACAAGAGGCCGAGTGCCTGGCTGGGCGACCGGAATATTTTTTCAGTCACCCGGGACCAAATGTTACTTGCCTGAGGCGACCGATCGCCGCTAGAGCACAGCCTTGATTAACCCTCACCTATGAGAGTGTTTGGCATTAAAGACATGAAAAAAAAAAAAAAAAAAGAAAAAAAAAAAAAAAGAAAATTTGAGGTTATCTAGTTCTATAGATTTGAGAATACATGTTAAGATTGTTTATTCTCAAACGAAAAACTCCTATTGGATCTTTAGCTGGGCTTCTCTTATCGTTTCGGGTTAGTACTTATAAGAACTTTGTCAGACGTCAAAATTTCTCAAAAGATGTCTAACCTACTAGTTTGCCGTTGAATACAAATTAACGAATATTGAACGATCTACGTACTCTGAACCAATCACAACTGGAGTGTTCTTTTCAGTGGCAATAATATTTCTCAAGAAGATCTAGTTCCTTAGCACCGACTCCACAGTTTAGTGTCAGTGAAAAAACATAGGAAACGTAGCGAGGTGTTCTGAAAATAGTGTTGGCATTTATCCAATTGTACGCTTTTTCTTAACAGGAGATTAAGATTAGTTTGGATGGAGTAACCGTGTTTTTGCGAAAGACATCTTACATACGAGCTTCCAGGAAACTTTCCGCAAGGTACACATTTAACGAAGTTTAATTAGTGCCACAGTAACTCAGTGCAGGTCAAATATGAAAATAGAATCGTACTTGAGAATTTCCCGCGCGAAACGTTTTCCCAGAAAACATGCAATTGTGGGAACAGGAGCTGTTGGAGCCTATCGCTCGCGAAAGTTTATTTTTAAACGCTTTATGAACAGAATTTGTCCAGTACGTTATTCAGGTAAAGTTGTTCGCTTACTTCACAGTCGGTAAACTGAGCTCAATAGCCCCACTGACTTGACAGAGCAGTTATCATGTCCTTAATTTTGCTTACAAAATTAAACATCGGTTATAAGGGTTTATTTAAAAAACGTTCAATGAATTTTCAGCCCAGTAGGTCGTAAAATGCTTAGGTTAACAACAGCACATACGTGTTTCCCTTGGACCAGCAATTGATTGAAAAAAATGTTAACTGATTAAATTTCACAGCAAATAATTTAAATGTTCACCCCAGCGGGATGAACCAACTTCCCACATGAAAACACTGTGGAGAATATTCGAAAAGCGATAAAGCATTCCGCAATAATTTGATCGCTAGTTTGATGAAATTATTGCTTAGCGAAATTATTTGTTGACTGTCTGAGGGTACAATGAAACTCAAACAATAAGCCGCCTTGACATTTGTTTTCTTTAGCTTTTTCCTGTTTTTTTTTTATTTATTTTTTTTTATTTTTTTATTTTTTCAATGTCTACTCTCATTTCAGGGATTCTTTCTGTGATACACCGAACGGTGGAGAAATGACGAACAAGACAATAGCGACAAACTTCCCCTATCGAACATGTAAGAAATTTTGTTTCCCATGCGCAGTACTTCTGCTGCTATCTTCAACTGTTCTACTATACAACTCTCATTATGGCAAATCTCTTTTCAACTATCGTAAAGAGTTGGTAGAGTCAATCAGGAGCCCGACTCAGAACATAACGGGACTCATTACTGTTTTAACAATACCGAACAAACGAAAAACACCCGAAGTAGTTAGAACATGGGCCAACGTCATGTCAGCATCATCCGAAGTTCAAAGAGGTTCACGACCGGAGATTTTCACAGTTTCAAATTCAAAGGCAGATTTGGAAGCTCAGCCAAACCACCGTGTTCAACCAGCGGCATCCGAAATTAAAACAGAATCCAACCTAAAGCCACCATCGAAAGGTCGATCTACTAGCGACCTTCACTCCGTGTCATTCATAGTTAAGCCGAAGCAAGACCAAGAGGACCGATCTCCTTCCAAGGTTCGTACTGTGTTACACGCAGTTCGGAAAGCCTCGACCTTTCGTTCAAAAAACCGAACTTCACCCGAGGCACAAGGGACTTTTTCGACCTCAACAAAGTCCCTTGATCTGGTATCGAGGACGCAACCCGAACGCCGCCGAAGCCTCCTTATCTATGGAGCCGACCGTTCAGGCACAACATTCACCACAAAAATGTTTGCCGAAGATTCACAACTGATGACCGTTTATGAGCCATTATGGATAACAAAGAAATGGAACAAAGAAGACATTAGTCAGATACCGAATTGGACCAAAAACGTTCTCGATCTTCTACGAGGAATTTTAAGTTGTAAGTTCTCTGAAACTGCTGCTGGCGTTAAATTCCTCTCGCACACCTCACGGCAATGGAGTGGAGCATATGTTAAAAACCCTTTTCGGTCTCAAAACTTTTGCCCTAACTGGGAATGTAGAGATCTTGCTAGTAATCCCACATACGCCGACATAGTATGCCTAACAAAATACAAACACAGTGTAACCAAAATAGGGGAGCCCAGGACACCCAATGGTTTAATTTCGTCTTTTCTTCCAAAGCTATTCCTAGAGAATCCCGACACCGACATCCGGGTTATCCAGCTTATTCGAGATCCCAGAGCGAGTTTAAGATCCCGGATTAAGCTAAAATGGATGGTAGACTGGAAGCATTCCAGTTTTCCAAACGTAGTCAGAAAAATATGTTCAAACTTGGCCACAAACATCAAGTTTGGCCGAAATCTGGGCAAATGGCAAGACAAGTACTTAGAAGTACACTATCATGATCTAGCTGGAAAACCGCTGGAAACGACAAGAGCTATGTATGAGTTTGCAGAATTTATAATGCCCGATAGCGTTGCTGACTGGGTTGTTCGCAATACTTCACCAACCAAAGAAGAATTGATGAAGGAAAAAAACAATATCTTCTCGCCAGTTCGAAACTCTACCGCTAATATTGAAAAGTGGAGGCAAGATTCCCCAGTCGAAAGAATTCGAATAATTGAAAAATATTGTCAAGAAGCACTTGATCTTCTAGGACTGAAAAAAATGCTATAAAAACAAACATCAACTCAGTCAGTAGAACGGATTTGAAACTGATAAATTTTCGTAAGAAATATAGGCTGCCTTCAAATGTAGATACAAAGTAAATACAAAGATGAAGGATATACATGTACCAAAAAAATATATGAATTATGAAACGAAAAGGGAACTCATTAATTCTTTAAGTCAGTTCACAGGGATGTGACTAACATGTTATTTCTCTTCCACATCTCAATGCGATATTTAGCAAACAGAAAGGTAGAATTGACAAACTTGTCAACTTGAGGGTATAACCTTGATGTAAACTGATCGCGATTCTCTTTACTAACTTACAAAGCGTAGAGCAACTGTGAAGGGGGCCAACTAAAGGGGCTTTTAATTGTTAAACAAAGTCTCTGTATTTGATCATGGCTAAAGAAAAACCACATTTTCTTTTTCGTAAGTGTCGCTTTAGGAAAGTGCGTCCGCTTAAGGGAATGTGTAACTGAGTGGGATATTAGAATTTTCGGTTTTTCGGTTTTGGCCTTTTTTTAGATCGGTTTTTCGGTTTTAATGCCAAAAAACTTTTTTCGGTTGGTGTTCATGACGGTTTGGAATTTTCCGTTTTTTAACATTTGGCTTTCGGTTTTTGTAAAAAAGTATTAACGGATTTTTGGATTTGGTATCCGATATGATTTTCAGGTTTTCCTATTTGGGTTCCGGTTTCTCTTCGTTCTGAGCTGCAATTATGTGCCTCCACTGATCTTGAATAGCCTCAAAACCTCTGTATGTTCCACTTGTCACCACTGCATCGGATCGATTAGGGTTTCGATGACTGGGATGTGAAAATTTATCAGTTTCGACGGTTTTAGGAGCGGTTTTCAGTTTTGATCAAATTTTTTTGCGGTTTTGGATGATTATTCCACGGTTGTGCGGTTTCTAAAAGACCCCATGCTCCCCCCCCCCCCCGGTAAATATAGAGTTTGACTGGGAGGAGAAAAAGACTGTACAAGAGTGTCCGTTGATGGAGAGTTGACTGTAATTAACAAACTGATCATTTCACCGGATAATTGTATCACCTGCAATCAGTCACCTCCCAAAAAGGGTGAAATTCCGACTTCCTGTGAGGTGACCCAAAGAACACTTCCAGACGATCAAATGATGGTTTGATGCAACTTTGACAAAATACCAGACTTTCAAAGTTCAACTGGATCATTTCAGTCGTAAAACTGATTTAAACAATTGTAACTGAGGTGGCAGCGCATTTGGGGCCGTAAAGTACTGTAGAGGGTAGTAAAATGTTGCGAATAACCTTGAAGAAAATGAACGTGTCATCAAACACGTCTGTACAATTACCTTTAAGCCGATTTAGACCTTTACCCTATGGAATTTCACTTAGAGCTCTCTCGGAGACAAATCATCCTCAGCAACTAAAGCCCAGATAAAACTTCGATGACAGAAAGTGCAACCACTTTGATTTATTCACCTAATCGTTATGCATGCTTATTTCAACAGAAAATGCGGTTAGAATATTGCCGGATTCGAAAACACGCGATTGACTATTGATCAAGTAAAAAATAGAAGGGTATTCAAAGGACATAAATCTACCAATATAGGGGCTATAAATAGCGGTTATCTGTGATGACAACCTACACGGAAATATTCTTTCAACAGTCTTAATAAGCGAATCTCATCCTTATACTGACCCAGTACACCCTAAGTCATTTTTAGCCATGAGTAAAGTGTTAAAGGGCGCAGCTGGAGATGGCAGATATTTCATAAATTTAAAAGAATTTGTTTTCGTTCCATCAAACTGTCAACAGCCGTGAGCGATCATACGAAATGCCCAAAAATATCACGAAAATACCATTTGACTAAAAAAATATATTCCCTGCGGATACGTGGCATGCGAAACCGAACCCATAAGTGGCCTTCTTGTCAACACAAAGTGAAAATATTGCCTGTTGAGGCTCACAGTATCGCTGAAGGAATGGAAAGTAAAAGATGTGACTACCCAGCGAGCTGAAAGAAACTTGTACTCGATCAAGCGGTTGTGACGTTCATTCGTCACGCAGTGAAGGCTTTCTTCTTCAAGCTGTGGTCTTTTAATGTGGCTGTGTGTGCGAAGACGAAGGTCATTTTTGTCGAGATGCACTGTTTCGTTTGGTGTAAAGACTTATGTTATTTTCAGTATTTTCATTATGTATCACCTGCTTCGTGAACAAACTTCGAATTCACCTGGCGTTTTTCGGAAGAATGTTCAACCACTGGCCGGATTACTTCCACTCAAACGGCTTAATAGAAACGTCGTTAAAGAATTATCAATGACGGAATCTAACAAGGTAAAGAGTGTCACTTTAAAGAACATTTCGCGGGATATTAAATCGAGTGTTCCGTCAATTACTAATTCTGGATCTAAACAACATCTCAAGTTCCTTTTTGTTTTACATCATTACGAACAACTTACAAAGACTACAGAAAATTTGCTACAACTGGCTGCAGTGGCGAAGCAAACTGGTCGTGTGATCGTAGAGCCTTTTGTGCGCGATTCTAGAATGTGTGGATTGCCTCACGGCTGGTATGGTCAGAGACGGTCGGAGACCAGAAAATTTCATCCAATGTCGCTGTATTTTAATGTAACATTTATCAACAATTTGCTCAAAATATCTCGCTACGCCCCGATGGTTAAACTAGAGACTTTCAAACGGGAATGTCGCTCAAGCGTTGCAAACACAACATTGCTGCATTTTATGTACAGTGATCGAACGAAAGAAGAAATGGAACGTTGGTACAGAATATCCTCAGATATTTATCACAAGACCGAAAATGCTTTGAAAAAATCCGGCTGGTGTGAGTGCGCTTTCATAGATAATGGTCTTAATTTTTCTAACAGAATCGGTAACTTTCAAGCGGGAAGGCAGATTTGCGTAGACGCCGAAAGAATAAAAAGTCTTCAGTTATTCAAAAGTAAAATCCTCAAAGGTGACAAATGCATTGCTATTATTCACTGGCGAGGGTTAGGTAAACACAGATGCCACTTCACACCGGAAGTAAATATTGAAAGCCGGAAGTTGGTTTACTCCCTGCGATCGAGTGAATTTGTCAATTCACTAGCGAAAAAAATCATCGACTCGATAAACGAGGAGTATCTTTCGATCCACATCCGAGCTGAACGGCAAATTCTTTGGTATGGATTCGATCGACTGGCACGGTGTATCAAAGTGCTGATGGAAAAAGTTGTAAAGCTTCAGCAAAAGTATAAAATCAAGAGAGTTTTTTTGTCATCAGATTTGACACGTTTTGGCTCGGACACATTGCATACATTCACATCACAGAATATTTCATTCGCCAAGAAAATAAAAGAAATACAGAGATATTTGTCCAAAACTTTAAAACCCATAATACACAATCCAAGATCTGGAGATACATTAATGATGGACAGTGGGGTCGTTGCACTGACAGAGAAGAATATTCTTAAAGAGGGATCACACTTACTGACGATTGGCTCTGGGACTTTTCAACAATGGATTGTTGATGGATTTATTGAAAGGAAAACAAATGCTGAAAAGCAGAAGAATTGGACAGTCACAAGAATTTGTAACAAAGAGGGCAAGGTTAATAATTACAAACCCAGCTAACAGAGGTATAACTTATAGCGAATGTGGTTGAGAAGAAAAAAACCATAGAGGTCTCATACTCATAACCATGCAAAAATCCCTCATCATTCCACATCCAGAATATGACCAAAATGGAATTTCTCCTTCAGTAACAAGATTTTCAAGCAGTAAGGTGATAGAAGAAAGAAAATATCA
>NC_142529.1:3682500-3702500 GCF_964205215.1 Stylophora pistillata
AATTTTTGACGATGTCAGCCATAATTTTCTCTAAATAGCTGGAAATAAGTCCGGTAGGGTAACTGCGAGCCAAGACAATGGGCCGACCTGGGTTGTTAGGTTTGTGAATTTTAGGTAAAAAGTAAATACAAGAAGTTCCGGGAGTGGTTATGATGAGATTTTTAGCAGTGGCCGGCAATTCTTGTTTAGCTATGAGTTCGCTAATCGTATTTTTGATGGCGTTTTGATTAATGGAAGTGAGATCTTTGTCAAATTTTTGATAAAAGGAGTTGTCAGAAAGTTGCCGAAAGGAGTTGTCAGAAAGGAATAACTTTAGAATGAGGGCAACGGCCGATGAAATTGATGAGGCTACAAAACCTAGTTTTGGCGAAAGAGAGAATGGCTAAACGGAATGCTAGATCATGGAGAATGTGTCTACTGAGGTTAGGATGCAAAGGGCTAACATACCATTTCCAGGTGAATAGCCTTGGCTATTGTACCCGCTCTAGCGACCAGGCTGCTGTACGAGCGAACGACATACACGTGCTTGTTCCTGTAGGTAAAGGGTCGCAGGTATCGCTGATCAACATAACCAACCCCAATAATGAACACCTTAACGCCATAACGCCTGAACTGGGATGGAAGCCTACTGATAAGGTAGGAAGATCTTGCAGTCTGCTTGCCGCTGACTATCGCCACCAAGACCTTTCGGACGAAAGAGTACGTCGGCCTCCTTGCAAAAAAATATCGGAGAGAAGCTTGTAATCCGAGATCGACTCGCCGACCGGCTTGGTTTGGAAAGCGGATGTGATTTAAGGTTCTAAGTACCAGACCTAATGAGTTGCACTGGTTTAAACGCATGCGCAGATGTGGTCGGCTACCGTAAGTTGCCACACCAATGTGTGATTGGTGCTTGCTGATGGTGAAGCGACGGGCGATCGACTTGATAAAGGCCTTCTCAAAGTGGAAATTTCTGCGACCAACATAGCGCGAGCCATCGATCAAGAACGCAATATCAGCGGTAACACCAACGTGAGAGACACCTGTTGTATACGAAACATGAAATAAGTAGTGCTTTCACAATAGCTCCAACCTTCATGTCATTGCTTTTAAACGCATCACATCAAAAGAGAATACAGAAAAAAAGTTCATGAGTGAATACTCACTTCCAGCAGGCAATCTTGGTCGCACTGGTTTCGGACGCACTGGCCTGATTCTCACTGAAAGCGAAAAAAAGCCAAATTTTAGGAAGAACCTACCTCTAACGATACTCGAGAATAACGAATTATGTTTGAATTCATTGTATTAATGATGCATCACAAATAGTTTTCTTTTTCTCTATTCCTGTGTCCCTAAGAGGTACTCAGGTTGATAAATTACACAACGCGCTTAAGCCAGCATGGCTGTTTCGTCCAGAACATTGTGTATGAATCATGGTAATATATTGGATTTCAGTGTAAATTCATTTGAGTTATTTCAGGAATTTTGCAGTTTGAATGACAAGGCTATACGCTATCCATTCTGAAATTGACAGTGAGTAAGTACCTAGCCTACAAGTTCTGATCAGTTCGATATTCAGTTTATATGACAAGCTTGACAAGCAAAACTGGTTCAAATCGGCTAACAGCTTTTACTTACTGACGCAATTGCCCCATTTCCTGTCACGATCATAGTTGGGTGTAATAGCGCACCACCTACGATTATGCCGAGTTCTTGTGCAGCTGTTATAACGACGGCCTTTGTAAATGAACGGAAATACGCAGCAATGTCGGCTTGTGGTTCGTTTCTTGCAGTACCCTTTTTTAAATAAAGAAAATAACAACAGCTGTCAGTTTTAAGTCTATCAAAGATAAAAAAACGAAAGGTTATGATATCCACTTGATTGTAATGGAAAACCCGTGGGAGGTAAGGTTAAAACAAATAAACAAACAAACGTACAGACAAACAACAAACAGACAACCCGAAAAAAACAAGTTGCTCGTTCAAGCTGTCTAATATCATTAGCGACCTTGCTTGAAGCAGCTATCACACGATAGTGTGCAGAGTATCCACCTAAGACAGAACAAATACATACAAAAAAGGGGGCGATGAAGACAAAATTATTTTTAACGGGATTAATGATAAAGACTTCAATCACATTGAAAAAAAAAGATTCAGATGGACCAACCCTTACGTTATCTTTTTTTTGTGTCATTGTCTATTCCTTATCTTTTACTGCATATAATAATTTTGTCATCAATGATCACGGCAGTGCACAGATCGCACCTAATGTGCGTCCTAAAGAAAACGCATACGCGCCCGAGTATGCCACAAGGTCTCCCTGGAATTTAGTGGTGGCGCATGCGTATCAGATCAGTATGCGGTAGGTCGTCAGATGAACTCTTGTTGAGACCGCAGGCTCTTCTTTTTTTTCTTCCACGTTCGTAACATACGAGTTAAACGCCTTTACTGCCATTTTATTTCTTGTGAAAAGGTTTGAAGCCCGTCAAAACTTACCTCTTACGCTGTAAACATCATTAGCCCACGGACCACCTTTGCCGTTCCTACACCGATTGGATCGTCCATACTTCCTGTAAGTCAAGTGAGCTCTTCGACCTGTAGCACACCATCCCTGATGTTGTACAGCGAACACACTGTATCCCCATCTCATGGCTACCAAAGCGCATTTGGTAATGGCGTCCGCTCTTCTTCGGTAATAGCCTTTGAGGATAGAATCTCGACCTTCCGCTGGGGGAATGGCACGTCGACTAGTGTCTCGGAAACATCCAATAGTCTTGGCTGAAGAAGAAAGTATGTCAATTTTAAATTCAATTTTCTTACCCAGAGAGGGAAGCAAAAGAATAAACTCTCAGACAAAAACCTCGCTTACCGCTGACTCCCGTGGTAATTCGTATGGGTGGAGCTGATGACGACAAAACAAAGTGCAAAATGTTTAATTTTGTGACGCCTATTTAACACTTAATCGAAGCCTAAGTACTGAAAGGACAGCAAGACTACGGATACACTAAGAATATTCGTTTCAAAAGTTGATCATGGGTTTTATTTAGAAAGACAAATTCAAAGGAAAAAAAAAAACAACAAGAACCTGACAAGCCCTCTTCTACCAACTCCCCCTACCCTAACCTTGAAAGAAATGCAAGTAAGGTATTATCGTGGAAACCTTCCTGAAGGAAGAGCCTGAAACAATTCTTGGAAATTACAGGGGTGCATACCAATAAATGAGTAACTAGGAGGTTTCTTACATCGTTTTCCTCTGCAGTATCCCCAAGGTGTTCCCCTCCGAAATCCTCCAGGAGCGATTGGGCACCACGGCCTTGTGTTTCCAAGTCTAGTACACGAATAGTGTCGGCGGCCGCGATATACAAACGGAAACACGCAGCAGTGACCTCGAGTAGTCTTCTGACGACATGTTCCTAGGATAAAGAATCATAGAAAATACAGCAAGCCATAGCAAGCATGCAATAAGATTCCACTGAGGCTTTTTGAAATGGTTTGAGCTTTCAGTTTCTTGCTAAGTTATTGCTGACAAGTTTACATATAAAACGCAATAACCCCCAAATCAGTGCATGAATCTGTTGACTGTTCTAAATTTTCAAGAAACAGACAGAAAAGAACGGAATATCGCCAAAGGAAGACGAGCAGAATGCGGTAAAAACATGGCCTTTTTTTATCGTGTGTGACTTCATCGTGAGACAACCGAACGTACCTTTTTTTAAGATATGGAAAGAAAAAATTTGTTTCATTTTTGTTGCATTATATTTCAACTACGCTTTTTGTACTTCAAAGGTGGTACAAACCTTAGATTATAGCATAACCAAAGTAAAGCGCGCGCTCTGATTGGTTAATTTAGTCTCCACTATTTGCCCATGGGTGTACGCTGCTAACGTGAGCAAATGCAAAGACTTGTTTCCGCGCTTGTTTTTTTCTGGTCACGTAAGATGTTGGGTGAAAGGGAAGTCTTTTGCTAAAATGTATCAATCTTGTGTTATAAATCAAATGGTAAGCACCACAGCGTACAGTATTGAGTTATGGATGCACCTGGGAGGTTTGCTAAGCACGAAAGAAGCCAGAGTCGCTACGCTTCTTTCGTGCTTTGCAACCTCCCGCGTACATCCACAACTAAAAAGTGTACGCTGTGGTGTTCACCATTTGTTAAATCTGTTGATCATTTGTGCAAATCAATACCTGACACTCTGTAAACATCATTGGCCCAAGGCCCTCCCTTGCCATTCCTACACCTGTTGGATTTTCCATATCTTGCAAAGGTTCTGTGAGCCTGCGGTCCTGACGCACACCATCCACCGTCCTGAACACCAAACACGGTATATCGCTGACTAGCTGCAGTCAAGGCGCATAATTTGATGGCGTTTCTTCGCAATTTATAGTTTCCTCTCAAAAGGCGACTTCTCCCGTCCAATTGTGGTATAGCCCGCCGAGCTGTGTCTCTATAGCAACCAATTCTTTGAACTGGAGAAAAAAACACGGGGTTTACGCTTAAATAAATGAAAACAAAAGAGGTAAAATCGGTGAATTATAGGTTCGGTGATTCAAGTGAAGGGTGATGTTGTTCAGCGAATGACACAGGCATGGACTGAGAAATAAAATTTTCTTCGTTCATGCCTGTTTCATTCACTGAATAACATCATTTTCCTTCAAAAGAAGACATCTTTATTAAAAAAATCAAAATACTAGCATAAGCTTTACCTAGAAATACGAAAATCATGTCGTGAGTTTATGTAAAAAATCTGTATATTTATGCGCCAAGATCATTTTGATTAAAAATAAAAAATTCATTTAGTCGACAAAAGACTAATCAAAGCTTTATATATATTTCTATAGAAGTAGAAAGCTTTTCCGTAAAAGTTTTACGAAAAGATAATTAACAGCACGACATAAATAATAATCGTCTACAAAATGAAATAAAATAACTTACTCCTTATTGAGGGTGTGACCTTCACAGGCCGTACTGCAATCAAGAAGACAAATCCACGTTAAATATTTGTTACTTTCTAATGCATAGCAAGTACAAACTTCCCCTGCAGAAAAGACCAAACAAAATAAGTTGTCTCCAAGGGCGAGACAAATGTGTCTCTAACCTCCTAGTCCTCCGCAATATCCCCACAGTTTATCCACATCATAGCTTGGAGTAAGGGCGCACCACGGACGACCTCTGGAGCGGACTTGGGAGCAGCGGTTGTAACGTCTGCCGCGGTAAATAAACGGGAACACGCAGCAGTTCTGGCTCGTCGTTCTTGTTCTGCAGGAGCCTGAAACGAGTTGAACCGCGTAGATTCAGTAGTGTACACTAATCATTATCCCGCCTTCTTTAAAATACCTTGTAAACTTATTCTTCGCAACACTGACGAAATTGATTGCGGCATTTGCCAAGAACAAGATAAAAAATTCATCGAAATGGCTTTAGCATGTGTAAAACTATTTTAACAGATGGTGCATCTGAATTCTTCAACTTCTTTGTTGATTTGCACGAAAGATAAAAAAGGTGAAAGTTTTGAAGATTAAATGGTACAGACAAAATAATGTCTAGAAATGGTTCCCTGTTTGAATCAGAATGCAGTGCAGTAAATCACCCACAAAAGATCGCTTTTATCTAAGAATTTCCCCAGAAAACAAAATATCGTTTTCTCTTACCTCTCAAAACGTAGACATCATTGGCCCAAGGTCCCCCCTTTCCATTCCTACATCTGTTAGATCTTCCGTATTTCCTGTAGGTTAAGTGTCCTGTCCTGGAAGCAGCACACCATCCCCCATGCTGCACTGCGAACACTCTAAAGCCTCGTTTTTGTGCAGCCAGAGCACATTTTCTAATGGCGTACTTCCGTCGACGATAACTTCCCTTAAGAAGACGACTTTTGCCTTCTAGTGGAGCTACGGCTCGTCGGCCTGTGTCTCTGAAGCAACCAATGTTCTTTGCTGTATAAAAGATTTGGAAAAAAAAGATGACATGGAAAATTAAGTTTTTTGTACTTTTATAACTGTGAAAATGGAATCTCAAAGGCGGATCTAAAGAATTCAATAAAGGAGGCCGGAAAATCATGGCAAGAGAACAGACTCGCTCCACAACATTAGTTTCATAAACATCCATACATATCGTTTACAAAATAAATAAATTAAAGTAAAGTGGAGAGTGCACCCCCACTACTATCATCTTTCCAACTAAACTCACTCATATAGATTCAACTAGGAAGCACGGACAGTTCCTCAACGTATGGCATATTCTTTTCTTTTTTTTAACTCTGTATGCTCTGTCAGCTTTGAAAGTGGCAAACACAGCTGTTTACAAAAGAATGGAACAATTTCCATCGCGCAAAAGAATTAGTAACCTAGTTATTACGAATGTTTTCAAAGCGATACAAACCTCTTAATCCAATGGTGATTCTTACAAGTGTTCCTGTAGACAAAAACAAAAATAAGAAAAATGAATTGCCAAGATATTTTTACCAAATAAAAAGAGTGAAGTGCAAGTACATGTTCCAAGTATAATTCTTACCTGGCCTAACTGGTCTAACCGGTTTCACAGGTCTTACTGGGCGACGTCCTAAGAAAGATAAATTAGAATAATCATGTTATCTTTTCATATCACAGCTGAGAAGTCCACAGTCTACCTCCCTATGTAAGAGATCTTGCCGCTGGCTAAAAAGACAGCAGGCTCTTGTATTTAAGTTTTTGCCCGACGATCCCTTTCCCGGGTCTATTACATTATTGACAGGCACTTACGGAAAACATCATTGAAACCCCTGAGTCTTGTGATTAATCTTCACAATGATTTTAAAAAGTTGAAGCAGAAAAGCTGTAGCAGACATCACTTCGACCAATAATAGAGGAAAGGACCGTTGAAAGCGACAAACCAAACTCTAAAGAGACATTGTGTAATAAACAGTTTTAAAATGTGAAAATGATAAAAATTCCTTAGCGAGCTCTAATTTCTCCTGACCAATTAATTATCAATTAATCATCAATTAATCATCTCCTGACCAATTAATCATCTCCTGACAAATTAATCTTCTCCTTGCAAAGTTGATACAATCAATATCCAGGAGAAAGGTGATAAAGAAGAATGTCAGCAAGGTGATATTTTGTTTTATTTAAAACCAAATTCTTGGTGCTAAAATATAAGAAACGAATGACATATAAAGAGAAGAATCAGGGGGTAAAAGGGTCTGAAACATACCAGCACAGTTGCCCCATTTCTTGTCTCTGTCATAATTGCTGGTCAGTGAGCACCATGGACGATTGTGATTCTTTTTAGTGCAGCTGTTATAACGGCGGCCTTTGTAGATGAACGGGAACCTGCAGCAGTAGCGAGAAGTCGTCCTCTTTCGGCACCTCCCTACGAAAACAAAGCGAGAGCTTTATTAAGCAGGCCTACTTTAGGCGGAAATACTGTGTTTAGCGGAAACCAATTTAAGTCCCATTTTTTTTCTCGTTTTACTTTTCATAGAATTGTCTGATCGTCCGTGCGAGAGTATCCTTGAGAAGGACTGTTCATATCACGATGTGACAATCTCTTTGGCCTCACCTCGAATGAAATACACATCATTGGCCCATGGGCCTCCCTTTCCATTCCTACACCGGTTGGATCGTCCATACTTCCTGTAAGTCAAGTGAGCTCTTCGACTTGTAGCGCACCATCCCTGATGTTGTACAGCAAAAGCGACGTGGCCAAGCCTCAAGGCAACTAGAGCACATTTGTCAATGGCGTCGGCTCTTCTTCGGTAATAGTCCCGAAGTAGAATATCTCTGCCGTCCATTCCAGGAATAGCTCGACGACCAGTGTCACGCCAGCAGCCACCTGACTTGACTGAAAATAGAGGTCAGCATATTTTTAAGGTTAAAACTTCGCCTTTTGGTCTGGTGTACTTAAAAATCAAAATCTGACGAATTTTACAACGACCTCGCAATGAAGAGTGGATGAAATCTATCGTTTTAATTTTGGTAGTTCTGGCATGACTTATCTTTCTATACATATCACAAATTAAGTGGCTGATTACTGTCGCCGAATACAATGAACGCATTACGCGAGAGCGACAGATTTGCCTATTTGTGAGATAACATCAGTTTTCACAAAAACTGGTATTTCAGGAGTTTAGACGACCTTAAATTACGCTTTAGTACAATTCCGTTAGAGGGAAGATAGCTTCAACGATCACTGTGTCATTTATCTCATAACGGAGCTGTTCATGTTCATAAAAATATTTCTTTAGAAATATGACAAAAAAAAATTACATACCTATCACTCCAGTTGTCACCTTTATTGGCTTGGCTGAAAAGATCAATCGTAAGACAACTGGTTTATGTTTTGTAGATAATTAAAAAAATTCAATGAAATCAGGTGAAGACCCTGCTTATGATTATATGAAGGAAAGCTGACAAAGCCAGATGCACATAAAACAGGCAAGTAAGGATGGAAGTTCAACCATGAAGACAAGACACAGACAAAACAACAAGACAAAGACATACAACTGAAAAAAAAAACTGCGAGTTACCGAGGACGTAGTGTATAGCTGACCAGAAGGACATACATGAATAGAATAAAACACGGATGGATACAGAAAGACACAAATAGAGAAATACAAATCAAAAGTGAACAAACTGAAAAAACAGAGAAACAAAAGAACGTAGACATTGGGAACAAACAAGAAGCAAATTAATATGACTTACGTCTTGCTCCACCCCTGCAGTAACCCCACAGTTTGTTCGTCCTAAAGTCAGGAGTAATTGCGCACCATTTTTGGCCACGTCTGTTTGTAGCGCAACCTCTGTATCGACGCCGGTGATACGTGAATGGTACACAGCAATAGCCAGTTGTAGTGCGAAGACGACACTTTCCTAGTGAGGCAAAATCATATGATCACCGAATTATGAGAAACAGGAAAAGGTTATGAGAGAATTTATCAGTTACGATGAGGTCAACAGAAGGTTTTGGCTGGTGAGGAACCATTAATGATGATAAAAATAACAATAATAACAATAATAATAATAATAATAATAATAATAATTAATTACGAGTATTTATACAGTACATAAGTACCGATAGTACCGATAGCTCGGTGAGACAAGTAAAGTGCACCTTATATGAGTTTCACAAACCGAAATTATTAACCAAAACGACCAATCAGAATGTAGAATCGATTCATGACCGGTAAATCATTTAACTTTTACTTTCAGTTGCTTTGCTTTTTCCCGCTTTGCACGAATGGCGCGGATAATTTTCCGGACCGTGATCCGTATCGTAAAAAATGGACCGGTGACGACTGCACGATTAACCAATTGCATTCGAAGATTCCGGCCGGCTAAGATGCTTTAGAAAAAAGAAATACGATTCTGGTATGAGTCGATCAATAAATCAGACTGCTACACAGTTCTTGATAGTTATGTCGTTCACATGATAAACGTAACTAAAATAGATACATAATTATATCAAACCTGAGATTCTGTAAACATCATTCGCCCAAGGTCCTCCCTTTCCATTCCTGCATCTGTTTGATCGGCCATACTTGGCGTAGGTTCTGTAAGCCCGTGGATCCGATGCACACCAGCCGCCATGTTGGACTCCAAACACCGTAAAACCAAATCGAGAGGCAGCCAAGGCACACTTAGCGATGGCTTTCTTTCTCCTCTGGTAATTTCCTCTAACGAGCAACAGTTTGCCGTCCAGTGGTTTGATAGCTCGGCGAGATGTATCACGGAAGCAGCCGATTCTTTGGACTGCAAGAGTAAAGATGACACGTTATAAGCCAGGAATCACCTGACACATTTTGTATAGCTCTCTTGCAACTGCGGGAGAACAGTAAGGAAATATTATTAACCAAAACTGATCGCGGGGGCCAGGGAATTGCCAAGTAAGAATAGTTACGAAAGAAAATTTGCTTGAAATTTGCAGGTAAAAACTATATAATTAGTTCTCTTATTTAGCTCGTCCCACTGAGAAAACAAAAAAACTAGAGATTAAAAAGAGGACGTTCAATAAGGGTCACCCCTATTATACCATCCGTCGATCACATTTTTTTAACAAAAAATCCTCGAAGGTCATCCAAACATTCAAAATAAGCAGTAAAAAACAAAAACGCAAGAAAAAAAAAAGAAAACATTAAGAGATCAAAACAAGTAATACTTACTGCTAATATATGGAGCGATCTTTGTGGCAGGAACTAAAGAAATAAAACCGGTATACAAAGTGTCATTTTGAGTAGTTTTTTTTCCCTTTCACTTTCAAGAAATTCGTAAAATAAAAAAACGTTTACGGAGAAGGTAGAAATTCTTTGTAAAACCAAGGAGAAAATGGAAATGAAATTAGGTGTGACGAAATTAAGTCTACTATGCGAGTACGCTGGTGTGCTCGATGGCGTTTTCCTTTATACCATAGCTAACATCAGTATGCACATTCTCCACACTGTTCTTGATACATTTCTTAAGATGCTGACAAGGAGAATTTGTTTCACAATCAAGAGTTCCTTTACTTGGTGATCATTTGTTCTATTCTCGTGACCTAAATGTTTGATTCAAGCGTGATATTGTAAGGAGAAATTAGATGTTGTCGCTCCTAGGGGTTAAGCGGTTAACAAAAAGCTGTACCTCCGCGGCCACGACAGTATCCCCACAGTTTATCCACGTCATAATTAGGAGTAATAGCGCACCAGGGCCGCTTAGAATTGACTCTTGAACAGGTGGTGTATCTTCTGCCTTTGTAGACAAACGGAAACACGCATGCGTTGTTGCGTGTAGTTCGAGCGCGAGCAGAACCTAGAGGAGTAACAGCTAAAATTAATCACTCTGGTTGGCTTGGAAGGTAGGAGAAGAATATTGAAAGAGAATTAATCCAATAGGATTGGATATCTTTTTATCCCGGTAGAAGAGACGACGACAGATTTTCACACAATCTTTCAATGAAGAATTCAGTAGCGAAGATTCAAGTAACTTACAAAAGTTCTGAAAACCTTCTTTCCCTTACCCCCCGACCCGTTTGAATCAAGTATTTTAAATGATGAAGATACCCACTTAGAGTTAGGTCGGCGCCAAGGCGTGATATGCAAAATACTTATGTTCTTTGGGGCCGAGTCGTTCTAAGGCGGTTGAAGCTACTCTAAGCTGACCTACAGTCGCTGACAAATTAAATGTTTCTCTACTCCCCTGTAAGTATTTTAAGCAACAAGAGAAGGTAAATAAAGTACTTCTTCCCTCCTCGTACCCCTCAATCGGCGCTGTTGACTAAAGCGCAAAACTTCATTGTAAGTGCAGTTGTCTCATTTATTCTGAATGCGAAGGTTGATTTTGATTACTCTTGAGGGATTCACTTGAGATTAAGATGTAAACATTCCGGAGTGAAAAGGCCAAAGGAAATCCAAAACCTCCTAGCAAATCTGCAAAAGTTAATTAAAAACTAGTTGGTTGACTCAATCCGAAAGAGAAGTTCTTGTTACCTTTCAGGACGTAAACTGTGTTTGCCCATGGTCCTCCTTTTCCATTCCTACACCTCTTTGATCTGCCATATCTTCCGTACGTTCGATAAGCGAATCTGGACGAAGCACACCATCCCTGGTGTTGTATTGCAAAAACTCTGTATCCTCGCCTTTCTGCAGCGACACCGCATTTCTGAATCGCGAACTTTCTTCGTCGGTAATTTCCTTTCAGGAGGCGGCTCCTGCCCTCCATAGTTGGTATCGCTCGATGACCAGTGTCCCTAAAGCAACCGATAGGTATGGCTAGAAGAGGAAAAAAAGTTTTAAGTCTGTCATCAGTAACACTATTAATCTTGTTCTCCATCCGTCGGTAAGCTTGTTTATTTTTGGTTCATTCTTATCCTTCTGGTCTAAATTTCTTACTCAGAAATAATATCCATAACAAACAAAAACAAAACAAAACAAAACAAACAAAGAGAAAAAAAACCAAAAAAGGAACGTGGGCTCATACGTCATTTATGTCTGTCAAACCAAGTGGGAGGGGGAGGGCAAATTTGCTGAGGGACACCCTCACGATTGCAAAAGAAGTGTCCCCTTGGGAGAGGTACTAGTGAATAGGTTATAAGAACATCTTAATCAGTCGGATCCAAAGTGTGTTTCCCTTGAATGGAAGAGTCTTCTAAATAGAAGTGTCCTAAGGGAGAAGAGTTACACTTTAAATTATTCAGAGATCTAAGATTTACCTTTCAAACCGATGGTGATTTGAACAATACGTGCTGCAAAGAAAAGAAAAGAGATGTTATAGGAGAAAACAACGGAACAAAAAATTAATTACAACGTGTCTCAACTCTGTTTGAAACATCAGGAGATACTGCTCTGAGGACTGCACGAGAGTAACACAAAAATACACAATTAACTAACCTTTATTGGGTGGAATGATTGGTTTCACTGGTCGGACAGGTTTACGCGCTGAAAAGAAATGCGAATACGTTAAAAAAGAAAAACATAAAAACAACACCAAGTCATAATAACAATTCCCTTTTTTCTGACGTAAACAAAACTCTTACTGGCACAGTTGGCCCATTTCCTGTCACGGTCATAGTTAGAAGTTAAAGAACACCATGGACGATTATGCTTTTTTCTTGTACAACTGTTGTAACGACGGCCTTTGTAGATAAACGGCAGCGAACAACAATAACGTGTAGTTGTCTTTGCTCCACAGGATCCTAGAAGGGAAATTAAAGAACGTGTGCTTAATGCTAACTGATTGATAGACAAGTTGGAAAAAGGAGATCAAAACATATCTTACAGGGAAAAATTTTTTCAATGGAATGTCTAAATATGAATATTGTCGCACTAATTTGTCTGTCTGTTTGTTTGTAAACCGTAGAACACAGCGCTAACAATTACAGCATTAAAAAGGCAAACCCCAACACACTATCAGATGAGTGAAGGAGGACAAAAGCGAAACACAAAGCATACTTAGCAAAGGATTACTATCCGTTTCCACCAAGCTGCGCGTTAAGCCAAGTCCTGCTAAGTAACGCGAATTACTTAGGTGGCTCCCCATTGAAATCAGCAAAATGACAAGAAAATTTATTGTAACTATTGTATCCAACAGTACGAAGTACTTACCATATACTCTGTACACGTCATTAGCCCACGGTCCTCCCTTTCCATTCCTACACCGATTGGATCGTCCATATCTCCTGTACGTCACGTGAGCTCTTCGACCCGTAGCGCACCATCCTTGATGTTGGACAGCAAACACCTTGGCTCGGAGCATCAAAGCAACAAGAGCGCACTTCTCAATGGCGGCTTTTCGTGATCGGTAGTAGCCTTTTACTAACGAGTAACGACCGTCCACTCCTGGAATAGCTCGCCGAGCAGTGTCTTTGAAGCATCCAAGTGGTTTGACTAAACGGAGTTATCAAGGAAAATGGGGGAAAAAAAAAGGTTAATTAACGTTTACAGTAGAGGGGAAGGGAGAGTGGCAAATCTGAGGGCATAGCCAAGGGGGGAGGGGGAGCAAAGAAAAAGGTAGAGAGAGGGAGAGGGGAGGTAGTGGGATACAGATATACCCAATTTTCCCCCATGGAATCTTCAATTCCAAATATTAAGAATTTGCTTACGTGGACTCGTGAATATACACGATACCTAATGGCTGAGATCCACTAAGAACAAAATATATATATGTGTTGCGTTTAGGAAATACCGTACACCTGATTTAAAAAAGACCCCGAAAATCTAAATATCCTAAGCACCTGAAAAGGCCTGCATAACACAAGACACTCTTAAATTAATCCGATAACAAAATCTTAGAATAGAAGGGAAGATTGAATGAATAATAATACCCAACTTGATGCATTTTTTTTTTGTCGAATTCCAAAACCGAAAGCAGCGGATGGCGAGAGGAAGTTGGTTTAGTAAATATTTGAATACTTACTGACAACTCCACTTGTGATTCGTGTCGGTGGAGCTGTTGACAAAATAAATACGTTCATTTAATTACTTTCATTGTAAACCCTCCTTACCAACCGAGTTCGAAGTCTGTACTTTAAGTTACGGACCGAGTTCATTCAGCTCGGTTTTCTAGCCCAAGCGCTAAGGGTGCTTATGTGACTGTGGATATCACATAAACACTATCTTACGAATAACTCAAAAATATAAATAAACAACCAAACAAACTTCACAAGATGACATCGTACTTCGATATCCTCTACAGTATCCCCAAGGTTGTCCTTTGCGGTAGCCTGGGAGGGTTGGACACCAGGCCCTCCTCAGTCGACTTCCACGTGCTGTACATGACCTGTATACGCGCCCACCATACCGGAACGGGAACACACAGCAGTGGCCTGTAACGGTACGCTGCTTACACCTTCCTGTGAAAAGAAATATATTGTGGGTTGTAAAACAATTTCCTCTCCTTCCAGAAGAGCAGGTTAGGAGCTGTGCGAGTTTCCTGTGCGAAATCGATAGCATCGTAGCTAAAAAGTGTAAGCACCTGAAATCCTGTAGACATTATTAGCCCATGCTCCTCCTTTTCCATTCCTACACCTGTTTGACCGGCCATACTTTGCATAGGTTTTATAGGCATAACGTCCTGATGCACACTGTCCGCCATGTTGGAGTCCCATGTAGGAGTAGCCACGTTTTATGGCAACTAAAGCACATTTTTGAAGGGCGTATTTTCTTCGCTGGTAGTTTCCTCTTAAGAACGGGCTTCGGCCTTCAATTATCGGGATGGCTCTGCGCCATGTGTCTTTGTAACATCCTATACTTTGGACTGAAGGAAAAACATGCGAAAGAAAAGGTTATTGGAACCCAGTTTTGATAATAAACATACATTTCAAACCTAAAAGGGTATCATTTAAGGGTAAAAGTTGATGCGAGGCAATTCATTCTCTATGTGGTCCGCGTGTAAAAAATCTTTTAAAAGATCCATGAATCTTGACATGAAATTTTTTGATTCGCACTAAAGACAGAGATGTTTATCCTTTGTTTGTCTTCACCAAGGAAACTTGCATAGAAAAAAGCGAACTAACAAAGAACAGTTGAAACAGACAGGGCAGCCATGCCACGTACGAGAGCACCGTACACTTTTCTTAGAAAAAAATTCGGCCATTTTTTTTAGAACACTGTCCAAAATTCTTTTTAGAATGACTTCACGGAGTCATCGGCAGTCACCTTCAAAGCTGACCTCTTCTCTCACCAAGAAAGATTTCCTTAAGTTACTTAAATGGAAGCAAAATTTTCAGGAATACTTAACTACAAAATAAATTAACGGTAAGACCGAAGGGAATATTACAGAGAGTTATTCTCACCATAAATACTGAGTTATTTTACTCACGTGTTATCGAAGTGGTAATCCCAATTGGACGCACAGCTGTTTTAAGAGAAAATTGTGCAAAGTTTAGTCGATTTTTTTTTTCTTTCTAACAGTAACAAGAGTTTAACGCCCAAGTCGCAAATGGAGGTCAGGTGCCCAAGGGGCCTGGGAGCTGCAACCGCAGTCGCACCCAAGGCACTAGAATACCTGATTGGCCTGCCCAACCCGCAACCCAGCCACGAGCTCCCCCGCGCCGAGCACCCGTCACACTAGAGCCGGAAGGCTTAGTGGAAGAGAAAATGAGGAGACAAAAATAAGATAGAAAATAAATACATCAACAAATATAACCAAATAAAAACTCCCTAAACAAAAGCAAAATGGGAAGGGAGGGAGGGAACACCGAAAAGCTATCCTCACGGACGACAACGCCACGCCAACGTACAGCCAACACAAAGCAAGTACATGGGAGAACCAGCACATGCACAGATAGAGGTAACCGCTGGACACAGCCCACCCCAGTCTACGAACAGCCACAATGTTGCTACAACGCTACGGAACCCACACAAACGCCTGGCAAACGCTAACCGAGTGCTAATACGCTAACAGTACGCCAACCAAACGCAACAGAACAGATTTGCTCCTAGTCGTTAACTATGTTAAACTCCATTTAACAAAATGCAAACATAGGTGAGAAAGAATTCTCCTTCAAGGAAGAACACAGCGTTTTTACCACGCAGAATTAAGAGGGAACTACATCAACTTAGCGGAATGTCATTATGTCTACGGTAAACAGACTAGTCTTTAACACATTCCTTACGTTTTCTCCCTCCGCAGTACCCAAATAGCTTATCGTGATCGTAATTTGGTGTACTGGCGCACCATGCTCGTTTGGAGTTGACTCTGGTACAGCGGTTGTATCGTCTGCCCTTGTAGATGAATGGGAACACACAGCAGTTTCCAGTGGAAGAGCGCACACGGCATGAACCTATCAATAGGAAAGGAAAAAATAAATTAGTAAGAAGGTATAAAGAGGTTATAAAAAGGCCATCTCCGAAATGCCCAGAGCCTTGAGGTTCAGTGCGGAACGCTTGATATGAATATCAGTTTTCATTGTAATGCTAATAAAATTTGCGTATTCAGGAAAGGTTTCGCAATTGATCTCATTTAAGAAACGAAAGTCTTTGAAACTCGGAAATAGCTTATTGAACAGAAAGGCATAGGAATGGGAAAACAAGAAAAATCTTCAGAAGAGATACGAGTAAGACGGATACCTCTGAGTACATAGACATCGTTGGCCCAAGGTCCTCCCTTTCCATTCCTACATCTGTTAGATCTCCCGTATCTTCCATAAGTGAGATGAGCTCTCCTTCCTGAAGCACACCATCCTCCATGTTGCACAGCGAATACTCTGTGTCCCTTTGCATAAGCCGCCAGAGCACATTTCTTGATAGCATATCGCCTTCTACGGTAATTTCCTTTAAGAAGGCGACTTCTACGCTCCAAGGTTGGTATGGCTCGTCGGCCAGTGTCTTTGTAACAGCCGATACCCTTGGCTAAGTGGAAACAAGTTGCATCAGGCAATGAACAAAAAACAAAAATCTTTCCAAAGTAACATTAATTAAAAAAAAGTTTAATTTCCTGCCGTGTCATATAACGACCACCTACTCCTACCTCAGCCAAAAAAAAAAAAATTAAGTTTAAACCAATTTTTGCAAAGAATTAAGCGAGGAATATACAATTCAAACTGAAAAAAAGGACAGCCTGACAAACAAATGCACCAAAATAGACAAACGTTCGAAGTATACTCACCAACTAAGTTAACTGTTACTCTTACAGTTTTTCCTGAAATACATAGATATTATAGAAATAAATCAATTGAATCCCTTTTGAGTTCAGCCATTTATTTTCAAATAAAATGAAGTTCTCACCCGTTGGACGAACTGGACGAACAGGTTTGACCGGTCGGCGACCTAAAAAGTGAAAAATATACATATTTAACAATCATTCCACCAGCGCGTTGGATATGAGATGATAGATAGCCAACGAGGCGCGTAGCGCCAAGTTGGCTATAATCATCTCATATCCAACAAGCGCGAGTGGAATAATTGTTTTATTATAAAAAACGCCCCCAAGATATTAGACAAATCTTCTCGACTTTATTTTGTAGGAAGAAACCGGATGGTACAAGGTACAGATATTAGATTATGGTATATTGGCTCATATACCATGATGGCTAAGCCAATCAAAAGTCTTGAATTGCATTATACAGTGATCCAGTTTTTAATAAATCTATTTATCTCTGAAACTGTCTGACCTTATTTTTCAAATGCCAAACATTTACCAGAGGAAAAAGCTCCATATGATTGCTCACTCACTTTGGAACCCCTAAAAAATATCGCAAATTTTCACCCAACTTGAAAACCACAGAGAGAAGCATGTTCGTACGGAGCTGGAGTGGTCTTATTACAAGAGCGAATGGTGTTCTGCTCTCGGTAGTAGTAAGAATTAGACACACCCACACAGTTGGAAACAATAAAAAACATGGCAAATTTTTCCCCAACTTGACAACCATGGAGAGAGACGGATGATCAAACGCAACTAGAGTGGTTTTGTTACATAAGACTCACTTCAAGAGTGAATGGCATTCTGTTCTCAGTAAAAGTAACAATTAGACTCACCCGCACAGTTACCCCATTTCCTATCCCGATCGTAATGGCCTGTAATAGCACACCACGGCCGATTGTGGTTTTTCCTTGTACAGCTATGGTAACGACGACCTTTATAGATGAACGGAAACACACAGCAGTAGCGAGATGTCGTTCGCTTCCGGCAATGTCCTGCGATTAGAAAACAAAATGCGGAATTACTAGACTTACTAAATTAATGGCGGTTAAAAAAATAATCATTACAAACTTGGACTATTTTTCCCCTTCCGATATTTTTATTCACGATGAGCGTTTTCATTTAGGGAGGGAAAGGAAAGTTATGTGGAAGGGGGAGTTCGCCCATCCCCCCCAATCAGGGCATGATTTAAGCTTCACTTGACCCCCTAATAGACACCACTTTAGAGAAAACCAGCGTGGGCTTAAAATGTTCTTGGACCACTCATCACTCACTTCTTGGACCAACCCATATGGACCTTATGGGCCTTGCAGCCAATGACATCGCAGCATTACCGACATCTATCAGTTTGAAAGAACCTGACTTAACACATTCGACTCACAAAACTCTGTCCCACTTGACTTTTGTAAAGATTTCCGCTTTCAGATAAATTTCTTCAATAAAAGTTAGTTGTTTTTCAGTCCTGCCCTCACCCGAGCGATCACCTTAACCCGACAACTTACCGTACACCCGGTACACGTCATTAGCCCACGGTCCTCCCTTTCCATTCCTACATCGAGTGGACCGTCCATACTTTCCGTAGGTCAAGTGAGCTCTTGAACCTGTAGCGCACCATCCCTGATGTTGAACTGCAAAAGCTACGTAACCAAACCTCATAGCAACTGCAGCACATTTCTTGATGGCGTCCGCTCTTTTACGGTAATATCCTGTTACTATTGGGTAACGACCGTCCACTCCTGGGATAGCACGGCGACCAGTGTCTTTGAAGCATCCCAGTGACTTGACTGTAAAAAGAGGAAAGATTAAACTCGCGTAAATCTTAATCCTTAACACCATTATGCGTGTTCTCTATACATTTCCTAATGAGCTGAGAATGAGAATTTGTTTAACAGTCAAGAGCTTCTTCAGTCGGTGATCATTTCCTAGATTCTCGTGTAATTCAGGGCTGACATTGTAAAGAGAATTTAGTTGTTAGTTACTCTCAGAGGATAAAGGATTAAAGAGGTCTAGATGTACTCTTAAAATTTTCTCCTTCTGTACATATCCCGTTGGGTGTCACGATCTAACCCCAAGTAATCGTCTAGAACTGTCTCCAGCTGTAAAAGACTTCAAAGTCAATAAGTTTACAAATCAAAGACAAGTCGATGTTAAACTTACCAACAACTCCAGGAGTGATTCTGATAGGTGGAGCTGTAGAGGAAATAACAGGGAGGGGAGGGTTAGTAATGTAATCCGATCTTGAGAGTTAACTGTTAAAATAACAGTAAAAACCAAGCGCCTTACATTTTCTTCCTCCCCTGCAGTACCCCCAAAGTTTGTTTCTTCTATAGTCTGGAGTAATTGCGCACCATCTCCGGCCATTTCGAGCCCTGGCGGGACGGTTGTATCGACGCCCTCGATATACGAACGGGAATGAACAGCAGTTGCCTTTTGTAGTACGATACCTGCAAGTTCCTGTAGTGAGAAAAAAAAACCCATAGGAGTGATCGAAAACAAGTTACTTACTAAATAAATACACGTTTTATAAAATTTATGCTTTAGCAGAGGGCCTGGTTCCCGAAATGAAGGTCTTAAGATATGGTGGCGAAACAAAACAGGGAATGCTTCGATATTTAATGTATGACACACTTGTTGGTTGTTTTCAAAGTGCATCACCCACCTGCTATTCTATAAACATCATTAGCCCAAGGTCCACCTTTGCCATTCCTACATCTATTTGATCGGCCGTACTTCGCATACGTCCTCCCAGCATGCGGTCCTGTGGCACACCAACCACCATGTTGGATTCCAAACCATTTGTATCCCCGTGCTGCAGCAACAAGCGCGCACTTGCGAATGGCTAATGGACGGCGCTGGTAGTTGCCTCTTAACAGCACACTTCTGCCATCCATTTGAGGGATTGCTCGGCGAGATGTGTCCCTGAAGCAACCGAC
>NC_142529.1:3707500-3740000 GCF_964205215.1 Stylophora pistillata
ACAATTTTTAATATAAGAGAAAAATCGCATCTGGAAAAAATCCCATCTGGAAACTCGATTTTTCGCTTATACTTTTAATCATTAATTTAGAGTACTAAAATCGAGAGTTTTGGTCATCTTTCAAAACACGACAAGCTAATATTGTCATCTAAAGCATTACTTAAGGTATTCTTGTCCAGACCTATAAATTCGAGTACACTATCTGTAATTTGTAGAAAAAACTACAGCTGGTTAAAGATACACTGTAATCGAAATAGGGGACATAATATCTAATAAAACAAATAATATTTAATAAAAAATATATAATTAATATTAATAATTTATATATTTTAAATAATTAATATAAATAATTTATTAATTATTTAAATTATTAATTATTTGAATTAAAAAATTAATATTTAAAAATTAAATTAATATTTAAATAATTAAATAATTTTAAATAATTAAATAATAATCGTAAATAATTTATTATTTAATAATATATTATTAATTATATATTAATTAATACATTAATAATTTTATTAATAATAAATTCGAGCACACTATCTGTAATTTCTAGAAAAAACTTCAGCTGGTTAAAGATACACTATAATCGAAATAGGGGACATATTATCTAATAAAGACAAATGAAAGGGAACAATCTTACCAATAATTCCTGGTGTAAGTTTGATTACTCGCGCTGTAAAAGAAACAAAAATATAAAGATTTTTGTAATGAAATTGTAATGTATAAATTATCAGTCCTAACCCATGAAAATTATGGCTCATCATCGGTGTAAAAACCTGTGAAGCTCACGAGTGACGTAGAACAGAGACAACAAAACATTATAAACAATAGCGTACAGCAAAACAATACCTCATGAAACAAAGAAAACCTCGTCGGTTTTTATCCCGAGGATGACACAAAGTTATCCACTTGAATAATAAAATACAGAATGAAGGCAAAGAGACGAAGCCAACCACCTTTCCAAAGAAAATGTCACTTCTAAACAACCATTTCTTTCCATACTGACAGTTTCTAAGCAAATCATTGACTTGAAGGCGTGCCATGAAATTTATCCGCGAGGATTCACCAAAATCAGTGAGCCAGTTTCTTTGCTGGGAGGCCCGCGAGAATTAAGTTCTTTCTAAAGCGAACCACTTCCAAGGGAGAGTGAGAGAAATACATTTCATTCCATCACTAGCGAAATGATGGTATACAATTGCGGAAGAGTCCCACGTATATTCTCGGAAGTTTAAAGGACACAAGAAAAAACAGCTGAAAGATAATGAAAGAAAAATAGGAAAACGTTTTTGCAATAAAACGTCACAACTGACCTTTAGGAGGACGGACAATAGGCTTGACAGGTTTAACCGGTTTACGACGACCTGCGAGGAGACAAATCATCAGGTTCAATATGCTGGTTTCCTTAACATAAAGCGACAAGAAATATTACCCCCATCCCCCCGCCCCCACCCCCACCTCCCCCTAATAGCTAAGAGTCTTGCCCAAGAATACAACACATTGACCCTGTCAAGTCTCGACCCCAGACCTCTCCTCGACCCGGAGTCCAGTGCTCTGACCATAAGACTACTGTCTTTCTTCCAAAAATTTCAAAATCTTATGATCATTTCCTAATCTCTTACCACCACAATTGCCCCATTTCTTATCTCGATCAAAGTTGGGTGTTATAGCACACCATGGTCGATTGTGATTACTTCTTGTACAACTATTGTAACGACGTCCTTTGTAGACGAACGGGAATGCACAGCAGTAGCGTGAGGTAGTTCTTCTTCGGCATGAACCTGGGGAGAAACAAATTTCTATAAATTAACACAAAATATTTTATTCCAATGTGGCACTGTCTTTTAACCCTTTACACCCCAACATCAGTATGCATATTCTCCATACTGTTCTCTTTACATTTCCTAAGGTGCTGACAAAGTGAATTTGTTTAACAATCGAGAGCTTCATTAGTTGATCATTTCCTTTATTCTCCTGACCTTAAAAGAGTGATTCAGGGGTGACATTGTCAGGAGAAATTAGATGCTAGTCACTCTTGGGGGCTAAAGGATTAATCTCTTTTACATGTGTATACACAGTGGAGAAAGACAACGCATAGTCAGGATGCTTCCAATCTAAACCGCAGTACCGTTATTTGTATCGTTAATTTCTATCGGATTTCTTTAATTGACTCGCTTAAGAACTATGTTCAAGCATACGCACATAAACAGACGACGTGGTTACCCATAACTCACCGTATACTCTGTACACATCATTAGCCCACGGTCCTCCCTTTCCATTCCTACACCGATTGGATCGTCCATACTTTCCGTAAGTCACGTGAGCTCTTGGACCAGTAGCGCACCATCCCTGATGTTGAACAGCAAAAGCTCTGTAGCCAAACCTCAGAGCAACCAGGGCGCAACGTTTGATGGCTTCCTTTCTTCTTCGATAATATCCCTTCACTATTGGGTAACGACCGTCCACTCCTGGAATAGCACGACGACCAGTGTCTTTGAAGCATCCAATTGGCTTGACTATTGAAGTAAGGTATGAATCAGCAGAGCATCAAATAAACTGGATTTTTTAAAATATCTATATACCGAAACAATCCTTGAGAGAGAAGTCTGTTCTTTTAATGAACATTTGTTGCGTATTTGGATGACACGCTTGCTTATTGTCATCTAATGAATACCTTAAAGTGCAGATACTGAAATGATCCGAACGAAGCCGTATGTTGAAAGCGAGGCCTGGGCTTTTCTCTTCCCTGTAAAGGCATTTAGCACTAAAACGCATTTCATAGCGTCGTTCAGTTTTAAACGTATGTATTTTTGAAGTAAAATTAAGTTGCATACGTACCTCGCACCCCTACAGTCACTCGTATTGGCTGACCTGTGAGAGAGATGAGGAATATTATTCGACATGAGACAGACGTACGAAGACGTACCTTGAAAAAGCCAAAGAGACAAAAGAAAGAGAAAATAGGAAAAAAGGAAAACGGGATCAGGGAAAGAGAGACAGAGAGAGGGAGAGAGAGAGGTAGGCTACTTCAGAGAGAGAGAGAGAGAGAGGTAGGCTACTTCAGAGGGAGAGAGAGAGAGAGAGGTGGGCTACTTCAGAGGGAGAGAGAGAGAGGCAGGCTACTTCAGAGGGAGAGAGAGAGGCAGGCTACTTCAGAGGGAGAGAGAGAGAGGTGGGCTACTTCAGAGGGAGAGAGAGAGAGGCAGGCTACTTCAGAGGGAGAGAGAGAGGCAGGCTACTTCAGAGGGAGAGAGAGAGAGGTGGGCTACTTCAGAGGGAGAGAGAGAGGCAGGCTACTTCAGAGAGAGAGAGAGAGGCAGGCTACTTCAGAGGGAGAGAGAGAGAGGTAGGCTACTTCAGAGGGAGAGAGAGAGGCAGGCTACTTCAGAGGGAGAGAGAGAGAG
Source organism: Stylophora pistillata (assembly GCF_964205215.1). Classification (NCBI taxonomy): domain Eukaryota; kingdom Metazoa; phylum Cnidaria; class Anthozoa; order Scleractinia; family Pocilloporidae; genus Stylophora; species Stylophora pistillata. The sequence goes on from NC_142529.1 coordinate 3,710,908, forward strand.
GCAGGCTACTTCAGAGGGAGAGAGAGAGGCAGGCTACTTCAGAGGGAGAGAGAGAGAGGCAGGCTACTTCAGAGGGAGAGAGAGAGAGGTGGGCTACTTCAGAGGGAGAGAGAGAGAGGTAGGCTACTTCAGAGGGAGAGAGAGAGAGGTAGGCTACTTCAGAGGGAGAGAGAGAGGTAGGCTACTTCAGAGGGAGAGAGAGAGAGGTAGGCTACTTCAGAGGGAGAGAGAGAGAGGTAGGCTACTTCAGAGGGAGAGAGAGAGAGGTAGGCTACTTCAGAGGGAGAGAGAGAGAGGTGGGCTACTTCAGAGGGAGAGAGAGAGAGGTAGGCTACTTCAGAGGGAGAGAGAGAGAGGTGGGCTACTTCAGAGGGAGAGAGAGAGAGAGAGAGGCAGGCTACTTCAGAGGGAGAGAGAGAGAGAGAGGTAGGCTACTTCAGAGAGAGAGAGAGAGAGAGAGAGAGGTAGGCTACTTCAGAGGGAGAGAGAGAGAGGTAGGCTACTTCAGAGGGAGAGAGAGAGAGGTAGGCTACTTCAGAGGGAGAGAGAGAGAGGTAGGCTACTTCAGAGGGAGAGAGAGAGAGGTGGGCTACTTCAGAGGGAGAGAGAGAGAGGTAGGCTACTTCAGAGGGAGAGAGAGAGAGGTAGGCTACTTCAGAGGGAGAGAGAGAGAGGTAGGCTACTTCAGAGGGAGAGAGAGAGAGAGGTGGGCTACTTCAGAGGGAGAGAGAGAGAGGTAGGCTACTTCAGAGGGAGAGAGAGAGAGGTAGGCTACTTCAGAGGGAGAGAGAGAGAGGCAGGCTACTTCAGAGGGAGAGAGAGAGGTAGGCTACTTCAGAGGGAGAGAGAGAGAGGTAGGCTACTTCAGAGGGAGAGAGAGAGAGGTAGGCTACTTCAGAGGGAGAGAGAGAGAGGTAGGCTACTTCAGAGGGAGAGAGAGAGAGGTAGGTTACTTCAGAGGGAGAGAGAGAGAGGTGGGCTACTTCAGAGGGAGAGAGAGAGAGAGAGGTGGGCTACTTCAGAGGGAGAGAGAGAGAGAGGCAGGCTACTTCAGAGGGAGAGAGAGAGGCAGGCTACTTCAGAGGGAGAGAGAGAGAGGTGGGCTACTTCAGAGGGAGAGAGAGAGAGGCAGGCTACTTCAGAGGGAGAGAGAGAGGCAGGCTACTTCAGAGGGAGAGAGAGAGAGGTGGGCTACTTCAGAGGGAGAGAGAGAGGCAGGCTACTTCAGAGGGAGAGAGAGAGGCAGGCTACTTCAGAGGGAGAGAGAGAGAGGCAGGCTACTTCAGAGGGAGAGAGAGAGAGAGGTGGGCTACTTCAGTAGGAAACTTTTACTTACGTTTTCCACCCCGGCAGTAGCCCCACGGTTGGTTTCGTTTGTATACACCGGATGCCGTCGGACACCAAGGCCTTCCGCTTCTTGACTTAGCGCAGTTGTTGTAGCGGCGTCCGCGGTAAACGAAAGGAAGCACACAGCATTTTCCTGACGTGGTACGACGTTGACATCTACCTAAACTCAGTGAGAAGATAAGCGATGTTAACAAATTTCAGGTATGGGGTTATTTTGCGTTAAATACACTGCACTGAAACAACGAGTTAAAATCATTTAATTTTTCTTTATATATCATAACTTCTTCAATCAGAGATTGTTTAACCAGAAAAGAGAAAATATCACCTTTTCCTTAATTAAACATGATGTGGGTTATCTCAGGATCATAATCTATTTCATTGTGGTGTGTTGTTCACGCTTGTCTGACTTAACTTTAAGTAACATTTCTTTAGGCTTGTGCATCTTCTCCTTGCCAATTTAGTAACGAGAGTAAACCGAAATTGTATTGGTTTTGATTTACTGCATTTTGTGATTGGTCCACAGAATTAGTATCACCCACATAAACAGTCAGATGGAGAGCATAACCCATATTGGCTTCTTGTGTTGTGAACCTTAGTTCTGATTGGCCCATGGGGTCACTTTGGATTTGGGTTGATAACATTCAAAAGCGCTTTGTGTCAGGTTGTATTGTTTGGAAAAAATACAGGGAAAAGAAGTTGTGTAGTAAGAAGCTTCTCTTGTTATCTTAACAAAATCAGCAAGACTAAATTTGTTAGCTGTTTTAACACAAGGACAGAGAAAAATGAACAATAAATAAATAAAGAGAGCTCAGTACCTGTCAGCCTGTAGACATCATTGGCCCAAATTCCACCTTTACCACCCCTACATCTGTTTGATCGTCCATACTTGGTAAACGTGTACTGAGCCCGCGGTCCTGAGAAACACTGACCACCGTCTTGCACAGAGAAAGTGTTGTAACCGCGGTTTACGGCGACCATGGCACATTTACGAATGGCGAACTTCCTTCGTTTGTAATTGCCTTGTAGAAGTTTACTCCTGCCTTCTAGTATTGGAATGGCTCTGCGAGGGGAATCCTTAAAACAACCCATTCTTTGGACTGAGAAATAAATTAAAAGTAGAACTATGGACAGCGGTAAACCAAACTAAGACATTATCAAATAGACACGCCAACTTATAATGCTGTAATTGTACCTCAAAGTAAGGCAAGACCTTGCAGGCTTACACATTCATAAGAAGGCGAAACCAAAACTTTACGACCAAATTTTCAAATTACTATTTAAAACTAAACAATGGGACAAATAACTTGGGAGGGCTTTGTTTCTGAACTCCACCCTATACATGCGTTATTGACCAAGCGTGGGGTCAAGATGGCTGGATATTGGCCGATACTCACTAAATATTGATGATGTTATCTTGACAGGACGTGCTGGCGAAAAATAAATAAAAAATTACAATTAATCATGGGATATGGCACATAAAATTAGATGAATTTAGTCCTCTAGCTGCTTTGGCAAACCTTACCAACAAATGAGAAAGAAATATATTCCAAAGATTAACATTCACGGAAAAAGTATAAAATTAGTAACTTTCTTCTGCTTTTCCAGTCTCACCTCCACGGGTAGGACACCATCCGTACTGCTTATCCTTGTCGTAGTTTCCAGTAAGGGAACACCAGGGGCGCCTGGACCTCGTTCTGGTACATCCTGTGTATCGTCTGCCTCGATACACGAACGGGAACGAGCAGCAGTATCCATTCGTTGATTTCACACTACAAGAACCTAGCATTATAAAAAAATAAATTCATAGCATCACAAGTAAATTTAAATTAAATTTAAATTAATTTAAACCTAGCCTAAAAATTCACCACCTTTTATATTCTATTAACTCTAGAGGCAATCACCATCTATGTTCTTAGCAGTTTGCCGGACGAGTGTCAGTTGTGAACAAAGTAATGGCTTTACTCACTGTAAAGTCTTTTAGGCTCAGTGCCAAAGCGTCAGAGCACGGAACCGAAATTCGATTCCTCATTGCGACACAGATCATTCTCATTGTCCCACGCTCGTAAGAATACAAGAAAACATTTTTCTTTCGAAGCGGCCCACGTTCGAGAAGACACCGTCATACATAATAAACTCATACATAATAAACACCGTCATACATAATAAACTTTCGAAGCGGCCCACGTTCGAGAAAACACCGTCATACATAATAAACTCTAAGGAAACCGAGTGAACGCATCAATGCAAGATTAAATCTTCATCGAGCCCTTTCAAAGTAGTTTCGGATGATCATACACTTGAACAGTCTGGCTTTACCTTCAGTAGATGGCCGCCACTGTTATAGAGATATATGAAACAACAAACATAATGATGGCCTCTATCACAGAGACAAACAGCTTTTGCCTCACCTCTGAGGACATAAACATCATTGGCCCAAGGTCCTCCCTTGCCGTTTCGGCATCGATTGGATTTTCCATATTTGCCATATGTTCGATATGCATATCTTGCAGACGCACACCAACCTCCGTGTTGAATAGCAAAAACTTTATAACCTCTTCGAGACGCAGCCAAAGCGCACTTTCTTATGGCGTCTGGTCTCCTCCGGTAATTACCCTTCAGTAGACGACTTCGGCGCTCCAAGGTTGGTATGGCTCGTCGACCGGTGTCTCTATAGCAACCGATGCCGTAAGCTGCAAGGGGAAAATTGAAATACGTGTGGCACAGTCATGATAGGCTGAAACCTAACAAATGAACTAGCTACTTAAAATTCCTTCACAGTGAAGGAATGTACCTGAGAGGCATGATGGGTAGCAACCTTCGCTTTAAACAGCCCGGTTTGATTGTCTTGACCAGTTCAACGTCTGATATCTCCTCCCCAGGCTCTTGCGGCACGCTCCCATAACTTAGCTTTCGCGTAGAGAAGTAATATGTGTACAGTGACAACATCTTACCAATTTTACCATCGCTTTTATTTTCAGCCACTTTCGAAAGGTAAAATGATGAGTGAACTTTACTTTAAACGTTTCAAACATCGTTTTTAGCTGGCGACGATTAAAGAGAGACAACTGAGGGTTGGTAACTTTTGATAATAATTTCAACGGGTGGTGTTCTGCGTAGAAACCCTTCAAATCTAGATTTATTATTAGAAAGGGGTAGGGGTTGTATTATATTGGTATTAAATTAAGAGCTATAGATAAACTTCCTTACCCTTCAAACCTACAGTGACTTGTATGACTGTAGCTGCAAAAGATGAAAAACAATACGTTACATACAAAAATAAAGCTTGGCTTATTAAACTTCCATCACAAACACTAAGCTATGAAGTAAGCTTCTCAGCTCGCGAAGTGGATGGTAATCTAAGGATGTGGAACAGTTACATCTCCCTTAATTTATTCTTACCTCCCTTAATTTATTCTTACCTCCCTTAATTCATTCTTACGTCCCTTAATTTATTCTTACCTCCCTTAGTTTATTCTTACCTCTCTTAATTTATTCTTACCTCCCTTAATTCATTCTTACGTCCCTTAATTTATTCTTACCTTCCTTAATTTATTCTTACCTCCCTTAGTTTATTCTTACCTCTCTTAATTTATTCTTACCTCCCTTAATTCATTCTTACCTCCCTTAATTTATTCTTACCTTCCTTAATTTATTCTTACCTCCCTTAATTCATTCTTACGTCCCTTAATTTATTCTTACCTTCCTTAATTTATTCTTACCTTCCTTAATTTATTCTTACCTCCCTTAATTCATTCTTACGTCCCTTAATTTATTCTTACCTCCCTTAATTCATTCTTACGTCCCTTAATTTATTCTTACCTCCCTTAATTCATTCTTACGTCCCTTAATTTATTCTTACCTTCCTTAATTTATTCTTACCTCCCTTAATTTATTCTTACCTTCCTTAATTTATTCTTACCTCCCTTAATTCATTCTTACGTCCCTTAATTTATTCTTACCTTCCTTAATTTATTCTTACCTCCCTTAATTTATTCTTACCTTCCTTAATTTATTCTTACCTCCCTTAATTCATTCTTACGTCCCTTAATTTATTCTTACCTCCCTTAATTTATTCTTACCTCCCTTAATTTATTTATTCTTACCTTCCTTAATTTATTCTTACCTCCCTTAATTTATTCTTACCTCCCTTAATTTATTCTTACCTCCCTTAATTTATTCTTACCTCCCTTAATTTATTCTTACCTCCCTTAATTTATTCTTACCTCCCTTAATTTATTCTTACCTCCCTTAATTTATTCTTACCTCCCTTAATTTATTCTTACCTCCCTTAATTTATTCTTACCTCCCTTAATTTATTCTTACCTCCCTTAATTTATTCTTACCTCCCTTAATTTATTCTTACCTCCCTTAATTTATTCTTACCTCCCTTAATTTATTCTTACCTCTCTTAATTTATTCTTACCTCCCTTAATTTATTCTTACCTCCCTTAATTTATTCTTACCTTCCTTAATTTATTCTTACCTCCCTTAATTTATTCTTACCTCCCTTAATTTATTCTTACCTCCCTTAATTTATTCTTACCTCCCTTAATTTATTCTTACCTCCCTTAGTTTATTCTTACCTCCCTAAATTTATTCTTACCTCCCTTAATTTATTCTTACCTCCCTTAATTTATTCTTACCTCCCTTAATTTATTCTTACCTCCCTTAATTTATTCTTACCTCCCTTAATTTATTCTTACCTCTGGGAGGAGGGATAACAGGTTTTGGTGGCCTGACTGGGCGGCGTCCTAATAAAGAAAAGAAAGAAAATAAGTATAACAATTTCAAACCGAATTTTAATGACAAAAACAGAAAACTAATGCACACAGGACAGACAGGTGGACTCTATCGGGAAATTCAAGATATCGGCAAGTTGCAAACCAAATTGTGACTAAATCACACAGGTCAACCAACCTGCACAATTGCCCCATTTCCTATCGCGATCATAGTTGGGTGTCAAAGCACACCATGGTCGTTTATGCTTTCTTCTTGTACATCTGTGATAACGACGTCCTTTGTAGATGAACGGGAATGAGCAGCAATAACGAGACGTTGTGCGTCTTGCGCAGGTACCTTTAAGATTGGAACAAATCCCGTTAAAATGATGTAGACTCAAAAAACAAAGCTTTTCACGTTAAGTGAAATATCGTTCTCCCCCCCATGGATGACTAGATGGTCTTCGTCGACCCGGGACGAAAGAATTACAATGTGCCACCGTCGGGGGTATGGTTTATGAGCGGTTTTGATCTGAAAATGGGTTAAGATATTTGAACATTGTGGCCTCATAACGGTATGTTCTCCAAAGGAACCAAGAAGTTGAATACGCATTTTTTACTCTCCAAACCCAGTAGAATAATATAGAAAATAAATAGTTAGAAAATAATAATAATAATAATAATAATCTGGAAAACTATAAATAACGGAGTCAAATCTGAACAGATCGAAAGTCTAATAATCTGATAAGTAAAAGCATATCTAAAACTATACAGAAAAGAGAAAGGTGAATGGCAAATCTAGAACCCTATATACAAGGCTGCTAAAAATCATTAAACAATGTCAATGGCTCCCTCGGCAGCTGCGATTTCAACGTCACAATTATTACAGTCATACGCAGCGCGGCGCTTCACCCGCGATCCTCAAAGGCAAACTGGGGCCGACCGAAGGAGGGCAAAGGATGTCTTTGCTCGGATCCAGGAAATTGTTTGCGAGTATCGTTCCCCTTTCTTGGCGGCTATCAGCTCGGCCAATCGGCTGTGGTATCTTATGCATTCCATCCCCATCCCTACCGTAGTTGTAAATACAAGCGGCGTGAACGAGCCATGCTCAACATCCAACACTCTCCTTAAGTACAGCCGCTTCTTGTCGTTTTCATGGATGCGATAAATAATAATACTAATAAAACTTACTAAAAACAACAACATACCAAAACAAACATTGAATAAAGGGAAAATACAGAATGCAAACTGGCATGTTTTGATCAGAGATAGGGTCATAATAAGGAGATAAGGCGGGACTTTTCAAATTTTAAATTTTCGGTTGTTAATTATAATCTAGTGGTCTTTTGGTCGCCAGTTTTTAAAGGGTCAATTGCAAGATCAGGTAATCACATATAACCCAACAAAACATGATGCGGCCTTTTAAGTTTGGACAAGATATATTTTCAGATTTCTACAAGTTCCCCTACCTTGTATGGCATAAACATCGTTAGCCCAAGGACCTCCTTTGCCATTCCTACATCGATTGGTAGGTCCATACTTCCGGTAAGTGAGATGAGCCCTTGGACCCGTAGCGCACCATCCCTGATGCTGAACTGCAAAGGCTCTGTAACCGAACCTTAAAGCAACAAGGGCACATTTCTTTATGGCGTCTGCTCTTCGTCTGTAGTAGCCTGTCACTAATGGGTTACGACCATCCATCTGGGGAACAGCGCGACGGCCTGTATCTTTGTAGCATCCAAGCGATTTGACTGAAAGAAAAAAAATGAAGCAGTCCTTATCAAGTGAAGACAATTCATGGCTTGAAACGAAGAGACACTAAGTGACAAATCGTCACAATAAACTGCTTCGTGTGTACTGCTCCCAAAACAAAGTACTGACATCATCTCAAAAATTGAAACGTATTTGAACTTCAGCGAAAAATTATCTACCAGAGAGAGAGAGAGAGAGAGAGAGAGAGAGAGAGAGAGAGATATTCAGAAAAAATTGTCACGTCGCAAGAAGCGAATTATCACTATGGCACGTTCCATGAAACGATAATTACTCCCTTGCCATTAATTCAATAATCCCTGCAAATACTGTCACACTCACTGCAAACACATCTAAAATACCTATCCAATCAGATTTAAAGTCAAAACTTTATGAAATAAGATGATGATGGAGTTCACGTGGTTTTTTTGCGACCTGATTTGTTAACTTTTTAGTTACTACGGTTGCTGTCATTGGTCATTCTAACAGTTTTGTCGTGCGACACTCAATTCAAATATACTATCCTGGAAAGAGCTAGCGAGCGATGTAACTCCTAACAAAGAAGGTAGGATGGCTTTGAAATTCGACATTTAAGTTCTTCTTTTTTCACGCAAGATGAGTGTCAACAAGCCTAAAGAAATGACGAGAGTATACTCACTTATGACTCCCGTTGTCACTCTTATTGGTGCAGCTGTAAAAGAAAAAAAAAAAGTATATAGATCATTAGTAGCAAAAAATCACATAGCTTTGGTAAAATCAACGAGAACGTTCCACATTTCTCATTCAAATTTCTATAAGTAACATCACCGCCATTGTCATATCCACATCATATGCAACCAAAGAGGAGTAGAAAGAGATATTATTCATAACAATCAACAAAGTCAAATAATTGTGTACGTGTTACAGGAGAAAGTTGTGGTCTTACGTTTCTTTCCGCCTCTGCAGTACCCCCACAGTTTGTTCCGGTTATAGTCAGGTGTGATTGCACACCAGGTTCTGCCGTTTTTAGCTGGAGCACAGCCACGGTATAGTCGCCTGCGGTACATGAATGGCACACAACAGAAACCTGTATTGGTTTTGAATCTGCAGCCTCCTGAGGAGAGAAATCGCATTTGTTTGAATGAGTAGAAACGTATGCTTAAACCTTCGTCAACTTTTTTCCCTTTTAAGAATCGAATACAAAAGCAACGCAGAAATTTTGACAAATACCTGACAATCTGTAGACATCGTTTGCCCAAGGACCTCCCTTTCCATTCCTACATAGGTTTGATCGTCCATACTTGGCATAAGTGTACCTAGCACGGGGTCCTGAAAAACACTGACCGCCATGTTGGACTCCAATGTACTTGTAGCCCCGCCTTGCTGCTTCCAAAGCGCATTTTTTAATGGCCATTTTCCTAGCGCGGTAACTCCCTCGTAAGAGGAGACTTTTGCCCTCCAATATTGGGATGGCTCTTCTCCAAGTGTCCTTGAAACATCCAACACTTTGCACTAAAAAAACAAACCAGATTGGAGTGTTAAGATTATTAAATTGACACTGTTCAACCATTTTTAATCCTACTAAGTACTTCCTCTGAGCAATCAGTATCAAGCATTTCCAGGAAGATAGGTGTTAACCCTTTAACTCCAAGAACTGATCAACATGTAACTTCTCCCCATAATATCCATACATCATCCAGTAAAAAGGTAACGAGAATACTCAAACTTATCAGGTAGAAGCTGTTATCTTGATTTAACGCTAAATTCTTGTAATTTATTTGCAAGGAAAGGTGTAGCAGCTAGAGGAGAGAGTCAGCAATCAGATCTTGGGAGTAAAAGGGTCAACGACTAAGAATATCACAAAGGGAGATGTTATTCTATAAAAGAAAGAAAAAATCACCCCCTCTAAAGAAGTCATGGAACACAGCACTGGTGGCAAGTTCTTTCTTATTAAATCCAATCCAAGGTATTTCCAAGCCTTATCTAAGGCTCTATGTCTGTAATCTAATCTAAAAGTTATGTAATTCATTGACAAAGGTTTTGCGATGGTTATTAGCGTATGCTTACATGTTATCGATGGTGCAACTCTGATTGGAAGAGCTGTCGAAATAAATATAAAAGTTCGGAATTAGTCTTATCTTCAGTGTGAGGCAAGCAATTTAAACTCAAATTATGTAAAGTGAAATGAATCACCATACACATAACATCTAACTCCTACCAAAATAAGTCATTTTAGGAGAACAATCTTTGGTAGAAATTTCCGCTCAATTTTCTCGTAGCAAAGACTAATTTTTAAGCAATTCGCGATGATTTCCTTCTAACAATCGAGGGAGCTTTTCAAAATGACAGTCCACCCTACCTGCAACATTAATAATTATAGTTGTAACTATTTAAAACAGTTTTAATATTCTTGGCTTCACAGTTATGGTTATTGTAATTACGACATCTTATTCCTAGTGTTAATGTCCATAAAACCAATTATGCTAATTAATGCATACATTAATTATCATCAATACTCACCCTTCCCTCCCCTGCACCAACCGGACAGTTTATCCACATCATAGTTAGGAGTAAGAGAACACCAGGGTCGTCTGGAGTTAAGTCTGGTACAGCTGAAGTATCGTCTGCCACGGTAAATGAATGGGAACACACAAATGTTGTTGCGTGTCGTTCGCACACGAGGGGAGCCTGGTAATGAACAAAGAGAGTCATAAAATTGTACCTGCTTACTATTAGTAAGTCTTAAGTTTTTCTCCAGTATTCGAAAGGAATTTTATAAAAATTACACAACTCTTTCGATCAGTCAATTTTTCAGTTGGCTGATCGGATTGAAACTAAATTTCTGAGCAGTATGCTGTGCCCATACTGACGTGATAAAGGAAATTTTTGACATCTTTTAACAGCACTTTGCTTCCGTCTTTAAGGATAAAGCTTTCCTCCTACTTGAGCAACTTGATCTAAAACAAAAATTTTAATATTTTGTCTAACCTTTTAAACACTAAGAGTGCTAAGTATCTAATTTCACCCAACAGTATCACTACTGAATAAAACAGTAACGAGAATTACGGAAATTATCACAAGGTTAAGAGGCTCTTGATTGCAGGGCTGGACACTAACGGTAGCCAACTAGCCACAGACTAGTAGAAATTCATTTATATATATTAAAAAAGTTGAAATGGTAAATTGGCCACCGTAACGATTACAAAAGCTGACGTTTCGAGTGTTAGCGCTTCGCTCCGACGAAGGGCTAACGCTCGAAACGTCAGCTTTTGTAATCGTTACGGTGGCCAATTTACCATTTCAACTTTGTTGATATATCCAAATTATTTCGTTACCCCCACCGACGCAGCCCAAACAGTTTCTTTAGAAACCATCAGCCTTTATTCATTAGTAGAAATTCAGTTTTGGCTGGTGGTTTTTTATTTCTACTAACCAGTTTGGCCAGTAAACAAACAGAAATTGTTATAACATCTAAGTTGTCACTAGCCACTTGGCTAGTAAGTTGAAAAGTTAGTGTCGAGCCCTGTGATGGTCAGACGAATTTTCCTTGTGAGTACCATAAGAAACATAAAGAGAAGAGTATGGAGAATTTGCATACTGATGTTAGGGTATAAAGAGTTAAAAACTAATCGACAATCGAAAAACGTTGTTAACATTTCTATGTGAAAAAAGAAGTCTCGGTTATAAATCAAAACTCTAACATATGTACCCTTCAAATGAAACTAACCTCGTAAAACGTAAACATCATTGGCCCAAGGTCCTCCCTTTCCATTCCTACATCTTTTAGATCTTCCGTATCTTCCATATGTTCGATAAGCGTACTTTGTTGACGCACACCATCCGCCATGTTGGATCGCAAACACTCTGTATCCTCGCTTCGCAGCGGCAGAAGCGCATTTCTGAATAGCGTATCGCCTACGACGGTAATTTCCTTTCAGAAGACGACTTCTGCCTTCCAGCGGTGCTATGGCTCGTCGGCCTGTGTCTTTGAAGCAGCCGATGCCGTGTGCTGCATTAGAGAAAACAAGTAACGATGATTAACAAGTAACGTCTCCTTAACATGTAAAAGGAGTGATAAGTACGAAGGTGAAGAGAATAAGGAGAACGATCAATTGAGGTGCTTGATATAATACAATATAAAGAAATGACAATGATAAAAGAGATACAGGGTGTACTCCTAAAGCATTCGATGCTATGTTCTTAATCGTGAAGAATCTCTCTGGACAACTTCACCTTACAAAAGCAAACATATACAATCCCAAGCACAATTTAATCGGAATAAAGAGAATGTTCGACCGACAGATAATCAACTGTTCGCCGAAACACAAAATTCTCCCAACTTACGGTGGGAGAGAATTGGTAACCTCCCTGGGGAGAGATAAGAGTTTAATCAGATTCGAACTTACCTATCAATCCAGTTGAGATTCTTATCCTTCGACCTACAAATTAAGCAAGAAAGATCCAATTTAATTCCAGAGCAATCGAGTTAGCCAAGCTCATTTACTAGGACTGGGAAATAAATTAAAGAAATGTCAACGGATTCTACACACTCTTCTGTATCATATTAACCTCTCACACATGATCACGAAGGATTAAAAGTGATAAGAAAACAGTACTTAATGGTGCAGGTTAGGGAGGTACCTCGAGGGACAATAGGACGAACAGGTCTGACGGGTCTTCTTCCTGGAAAAAAGAAAGGAAAAGTAAAAAAGAATGAGACTTATTGATCATTGTCTGAAAAAAGAATCTTTTTACGCTTCTTGGTAACATCAATCTGTCACGTCATGTCAAGTCACGTCAATGTCACGTCGTGTAATGCCACGCAGTTCTGCTCATACTAAGTGACGTCATGTCAATCAAAAGATTATGCAAGAGATTAAAATCTCTTAATATCAATTCATTTTGTCATGTTATGACATACAGAGTCACATCCAACGCGATTGGAAAGAGAGGGAGAAAGTGAAGACTGGAGAATAATTTAATCTTCAACTACCAAAGCTGATCGAGAGAGACTTCAAAGGCGCGCCCTGAGGACCAACTTCCCTTACGCTAGTTACTCTGACACCCTTCAGATGTCATGTCTCACCACCCCCCATGCAAGGCGGGAGGCTCTTACCAAGCGCTTTCTCAAGGTTATTGTCAAGAACACCGACCACTCTTTACATCAGTTGCTGACAAATAACAACGACTGTATCGTCTCAGTCTTATGAACATACCTGCACAATTGCCCCATTTCTTATCTCGGTCGTAGTTGGGTGTCATAGCACACCATGGCCGATTGTGTTTCCTTTTTGTACAACTGTTGTAACGACGGCCTTTGTAGATGAACGGGAATGCACAGCAGTAGCGGGAGGTTGTGCGTCTTCGACATGAACCTGTGTGAAAGAAGTACGAGGTCAGAGAATTAATTTATATCTGTGTAAGGGCAAGGTTCTGATAAGAATCAAGATAAATTTATCTGTCGAAATACCATGAAAGGACAATTCCCCTGTGGCAGTACAAAAAGATAGCGGTAATCTTTGAACGTGTTTGTGTGCGACTCTAAAGGTTCGTTTAACGATGATCGACGCCCTCTATTTTTGTAAAAAATAGCCGGAACAACAGGCGCTACTTTCAACCTTACTCACGCAAACGGAATCAAGCGCAAGGGCGCGCGTGGCGGGAATCACGCACGAGGGTGGGAGTGCTGTTCGCGTTCTCCTCGCTTTCGCCTTACGCTTGCCTCTTCACGCCTAAAAAAACTTTAAAAAATTACGTATCTCTAAGAAAAAAGGCCAGGACATAAAGTTTAGCACCTACCAGTGATTGAGTAGACATCATTAGCCCAAGGTCCACCCTTTCCATTCCTACATCGATTGGATCGTCCATACCTCCTGTAGGTCACGTGAGCTGTCGGGCCCGTAGCGCACCATCCCTGATGTTGAACAGCAAAGTATCTATAGCTACGTTTCATGGCCTCTAAGGCGCATTTAAAGATGGCGTCCGCTCGTCTTCGGTAATAACCCCGTACCAGGATGCCTCGGCCATCCATTTGAGGGATGGCTCGGCGACCAGTATCTTTGAAACAGCCAATAGATCGGACTAAAAAAAAGAGAGAAAAGTAAGTCAAACCAAAAATGAGAAAATTGCAAAAATCGATTTTACAAATATATCAAACAGAAATATTAAGAAAGAAAAATTCCAATGTTGTCTCTTTAGTAAACAAAAAGATCCAGTGCTGGGATTGGTGTAACACTTATGTTTCGGCTCTTTATAATTCGAATTCTAATGTTTTAATGAAAAAAACATGGTTTCGCTATACATGGGGAGAAAAAGTATACTGTATATACTTACTGATAACTCCAGAAATTCTGATTGGAGCCGCTAGAAAATAAACAGACATAACATCACTTGATGATACGCTACACACGTTTAAGGGGGGAAGGGGAGAGGGGGAGGGTAGAGAGGGAGGGGGAGGGGAGGGAGAGGGGAAGGAGGGAGGGGATAGGGGGAGGTAGAGGGGTGGGGGAGGGGAGAGGGGAGAGGGGGAGGGGGAGGGGAGGGAGAGGGGGAGGGGGAGACGGGGGGTCGGATTATTTCCGATTTAACCACTTAACCCCAAAAAGTGATTGGCTTCTAATTTCTCCTTGCAGTATTACCCTTACATATATGTGCACGATCCTTCGCAGTAAAGCACTATTTGAGCAATAGTGAAAATCAGACCTGAAAAAAATTTCAGGCCTGTACGGGATTCGAATCACTGACCTCTGCGATACTAGTGCAGCGCTCTACCAATTGAGCTAACAAGCCAACTGGGAGCAGGCCATCAAATTAATTCGACATAAACCCGTAGATGATAAATCAAACAACAACAAACATATGAAACATATGTATGAACTGCGGTTATGAAACGTATATGTGCACGATCCTTCGCAGTAAAGCACTATTTGAGCAATAGTGAAAATCAGACCTGAAAAAAATTTCAGGCCTGTACGGGACTCGAACCACTGACCTGAGTCCCGTACAGGCCTGAAATTTTTTTCAGGTCTGATTTTCACTATTGCTCAAATAGTGCTTTACTGCGAAGGATCGTGCACATATACGTTTCATAACCGCAGTTCATACATATGTTTCATATGTTTGTTGTTGTTAGTATTACCCTTGAATAAAGCATTAACGTCATGAGAATGAAGGTTATGATCACCGAATTAAGCTGCCGACTGTGGAGAATAGGAAGCACTGAATCGTTTGAGCCTTGCACGCAATAGCTCATTGGGAAGAGTCTCTTTCCTAATGTTCTAATCAAAAGCACTTTTAAAGTCCGCCGAGCAAATACCAGTATTGTAACCTATTCAATTGGAAGCGGCATGACATGAAAACAAGAAAAATACCTATTTAGAGGAATCTTTAACTGAGTATCGATAGTATTCATGGATCACACTGGCTTTCCTTTATCGCACTCTATCATTGGTCTACAAAACTTGCAGCATTTTCTCAGCCAATCAGAAGATAAAATAAAACTAATCACGACGAGGGCACCCGCGTTTTCTCGCGCTTTATGCAGTTTGCTTGTTTTTGATTGGCTTTGCTAAGCTTTGATTGATGGATGTGATTAGTGCACGCACCAAAAGACAACCGAAAACATCACTTACGTTTGCTTCCTCCCCTGCAGTACCCCCACAGCTTGTTCCTGGAATAATCAGGAGTGAGCGCACACCACCGCTGACCACGACGATTTCTAGCGCAGCTGTTGTAATAACGCCCACGATACTTGAATGGGAACACGCAGCAGTTTCCTTGCGTGGTACGCTTTCCGCATCTCCCTAAAGAACAATTAAATCGAGTCAGTCTAACACAACTTTATTCAAAGTAAATGATGGTGAGCGTAGTAAGAAGTAGACAAATAATGCGCTTTGAAAATCAGTGATGGTTATACCAGGTCTTTACCGCTAAGAGAGAAAGGATGAAAAAGCGAACCAGTCAAAGACAGCTGTTATGACCTTTTTAGACCTGCTCACCATAGATAATTAACAGGATACCTCATGGGTCCTCCAACGGTAAAAGCAATGTTTCACAATGTACTTTCAGTCACCGTTCAACAGCATACCAACTAAGTTGTAGACCTTGAACAGGACAATTCACAACGAACACTCCCATACCGTAAATCCTGTAGACATCATTGGCCCACGCCCCTCCTTTTCCATTCCTACATCGGTTTGATCGTCCATATTTGGCATAGGTATGCTGAGCCCTGGGTCCTGAAAAACACTGCCCACCATGTTGGACTCCAAATACTTTGTAACCTCTCTTGGTTGCCTCCAAGAGACACTTCTTTATGGCATAACGTCTCCTTTGGTAGTTGCCTCTGAGAAACCGGCTTTTACCCTCCAGTATGGGGATTGCTCTTCGTCCCGTATCTTTGAAGCAGCCAATTCTCTGAGCTGTAACAGAAGGGAAAAATTCAACAATAAAACAAGTATACGCAGAGATTTCAATAAATTTTTGAATAAGCGGTTGGCGATGAAGTAATGGGCGGTTGAGTCCGATAAGGGGCCGTGAAGTGAAACTCAAACACGAGGGCCTGTCCATAAACTTAACTGACAGCGATAAGAGGCCGAAACTAAGGTAAATGCCTGGCGAAGTAAACTGACGATAGCAAAAACTGTTCAAACATGAGAAAGTTAAATAAAGTTTTCAAACTGAATGTGGAGTTTTTTTTCAGTTATAAAAGATTTCTGTGAGGGTTTGTCCGGCCCTAAAGCAGCACAGACTATACTTCCAAAGCTTACAGCTGTACGTAGGAGTGATAACCGTTTATCGAAAGAGGCAAACTAAGCAGCCGGTCTTTAAAAAAAATTGGCTTTTTTCGAGAATTATTCCCTAAGCTGATGATGTTGACATAGCAATAATTAATTCACTTTTACCTCTTAATGTTCGAGAGACTATTATGGGCCGTCCTGCAAGGAAGAAAAAAATGGAGACAGATTAAAGTAACTTGCTTGAAGGAATGCCTGCAATGTTACAATCAGTATACTCTACTTCTGCGCCAGCACCCTGGGTAGGATATCTCTCATCAAATAATAGTGACAAAATAATATTAATAATGGTAATAAAGAATAATAATGATAATAACAAAAAAGATGATAATAATAAGAGTAATAATAACAATAATAACAGCAATAGCAGAAATCAAATTATTAAGGCTGATAATAGCAATGATGAAAAGGAAAACAAAGGCAAAAATTATAAAAACAGAGATTAATCACAGGCCAATGATCTACTAAAACCGACAATACAATACTTACAAATTTAATGTAGCTTTACGTTGTTTTGAGTCGGGGAGAGGTCTGCCAGGGAGAGGTCTGCCAGGGTTCTAGCACTACTGATGATAATCAGTGACGGACCACTTGCAGACCCCTCGTCAGTGAGCGTTGCTCAAGACCTAAAACTTTCTTGCAGGCCAAGAAACGCGCGTAATGAAGCCCTGTTAACCATTTAACTCCCACAAGTGATTAACATGTAAATTTCCCTATAATATCCATACATGATCTGGCAAGCAGGTAATGAGAATACTCAAACTTATCAGGTAGCAGTTGTTACCTGATTGAGCACCAAATTCATGTAGCCAATTTACAAGAAAATGTGTACCAGCTGCAGGAGCGAAGAATTAACAACTAAATCTTGGAAATTAATTAGAGCCTCCTCGCAAGCTAGCCATATCGGGATCTCACTGTATCTAAGAACTTCCAACAATGGATCTTGTTTTCTTACCTCGTCCTCTACACCAGCCATACAATTTATCTACATCGTAATTAGGAGTTAGCGCACACCAGGGCCGCTTTGAGTTGACTCGAGTACAACGGTGGTATCGCCTTCTACGGTAAATGAACGGGAACACACAAATGTTGCCCTTTGTTGTTCGTACACGAGGGGAGCCTGAAAAACAGTAGGTCAGTAGTTTCTCTTTGGTAAAATTGAAAATATCAAACAATTGACAAAAAGGCGCTTTTTTTCCAAAGTATGCAAAGAATCATCTTCTTTCGTTCACTGAGTCACTAAAATGCGAAAAGTTGGAATTTCAAGAAGAGAAGATCGTGAGAAGAGACCTACGCGACTACCAAGCAGAAGTTCTCCTTATAAGGTCAATTCAATATCAAGCCGGCAAGTGATGAGAATAAAGGAAAAATGTCAGTTAGGGGGTTTGTTAGTTGATCCAATACTAAATTCTCCAAACTTGCATTATAAGAATTGTATCGCAGACAGTAAGGAGAACTACTGGTGAGATCTTGGGAGTGAAAGGGTCAATGTAAGTCACTAGAGGTAACAGGTTAAGTATGAAGAGAATTGCGCGACTAGTCGAGTGGCTCGCGTGACAAAATGGAGATCGTCACGAGTCAACTGAGATCTATACTGCGTGACTATCCGTCAAGAACAGAGTTCAAGCGCGAAGTGAGGTTGGTTAAGCAATGACTTACTAACAAGCCACTTAGTACACAGAAAATCTTTCATATTCCAAAAATTAAAAGGTTTACAAAAGCACCTCTGAGTACATAAACATCATTGGCCCAAGGTCCTCCCTTTCCATTCCTACATCTGTTGGTTCGTCCATATTTGCCATATGTTCGATAGGCGTATTTTGTTGACGCACACCATCCCTGATGCTGTACCCCAAACACTCTGAATCCTCGCTTTGCTGCCGCCAGAGCGCATTTCTGAATGGCGTATCGTCTTCGACGGTAATGTCCCTTCAGAAGACGACTTCTACCTTCCAATGGTGCTATAGCTCGTCGGCCTGTGTCCTTGAAGCAGCCGAGTCCCTTTACTGAAAGAACACGTAAAAACCACATAAATGTCAAACTGTGCCTTAAAGGCCTCCATACGCTTCATGGAAAATCTAAACCCGGTAAATCCTCATTGGAAAACTGTCACCTGTTTTGGATCACTGCTTATCAAAATTCACTTATAATTTACTGTTGTCTTTACTATTGATGGTGGCACCCTGACAGTTGAGCTTAGAACACAAGGATAATCTGGATGAGTTGTCCCAACTTCAGAAGGACGTCTGTGTGCTTATGCTATTTTAGCTCCAATTAACCCTTTACACCCTAACATCAGTATGTATCTTCTCCATACTATTCTCTTTACAGTTTCTAAGGTGTTGATAATGAGAATTTGTTTAACAATCAAGAGCTTCTTTAGTTGGTGATCATTTCCTTTATTCTCCTGACCTTAATGTGTGATTTAGGGGTGATAATGTAAGGAGAAATTAGATGCTAGACGCTCTTAGGAGTCAAACGGTTAAGGAGATCGGTTCGTTATGACGAAGATTTACCAAAAGTGGCATTGACACCTGGCCAATTCAAAGAAGAAAACACCAGAAAGAAGCTGCACCAACCTTTCAGTCCAACGGTAATTCTGATCACTTTTCCTGCAAAAAAGAAATTTGTGTAAGGCACAGCGGAAGAATCATACGTTCTACCCCCTCCCGTCCACTTCACCATGGGAAGAGACTGGCACGAGAAGAGACTGGAAAATGACAGGAAAAATATTGGGGGTATGACGTATCTCGAACCAGACCAAAGTTCTACGCTCGCTTTCCCCTTGCGCTAGTACCAAACAAAAACACAAAATAATAGAAAAAAATAGATACTAGCAGTCTACTTTATTGGTTTTAATAAAAGCTTGAATAGCTGTCAGAGCTTACCTCTATATGAAGGAACAACTGGACGGACAGGTCTGACGGGCCGACGTCCTGAGGAGAGTACAAACAAATATTTCATTAATATCAAGTCTTGTCTACCTTATAGATGTTCATGAAGTGGTACCCAGACATCGGATACATGAAGTAGCTACCTTTGAAATTATCACATCAAATAAAATGAACAAACAATAACAAAAAAAAAAAAACAAACAAAACAAACAAAACCATTACACAAGTGAATTTGAAATGAATAGTGAAAAGCTTTCTCTACTAGCGACAGGTTTAGTTTTCATTTTGAGAAGTTTTTCCAAAGAAATTGGTGGAGTATGTTGAATAAGGGTGAACGTAGGGTACATTTCGTGAACAAATTGCCAACGTTGGTCCCTCTTGTTCGTTACAATAAGTCCTTTCGTATAAAATTTCAAACTTTTGTTCATCCCATGGTTGTTATGGCAGAGCTTCTACTTGCAGTATTAACAGGCTAAAAATTACCGGCGCAATTTCCCCATTTCCTGTCTCGATCGTAGTTGGGCGTCAAGGCACACCACGGTCGTTTGTGGTTCTTTGATGTGCAACTATTGTAACGACGGCCTTTGTAGATGAATGGGAATGCACAGCAATAACGCGAAGTAGTTCGTTTCCTACAGGATCCTATAGATGAGAGTTGAAAAATAACGTCACGCAAGATATCTCATGTTGAATAAAGTCACGTTTCATATACTGAAATAAAAAATTAGCAAAGTAACGTCAACCCGTTTCAGCATGTTAATTCATGTACAAGTCACTGAGTTTCATGTTGCAGTTAATCTCATTTTAAATAAGGTCCAGTTAATCAGCTGTCACATTGTTTCACGACATAAGTCATGTCAAGGTCACGTCATGTCATGTCACACATTTTAACCCCCATATCAGCTAGAATCATGTTAATCAGTTATGTCATGTCACCACATGTAGAGTCCTGTCAAGGTCATGTCTTCACGTTACGCATTTTCAATCATATTTGGTACAGTCGTGCACATCTAAGACGCCATGTCACGGGACGCATTTTTTTGTCCCTATCTGGTAAAGTGATTTACATCTGTGAGGTCACGTCACGACATGTAAAATTATGTTATACACTTTCACTTATACCAGGTTAGGCAATGTCCATTCACTTCAAGTCAAGTCGAATCCTGACGCGTCGTACACGAAAATATCTTTACTCTCACCTCGAATGAAATACACGTCATTAGCCCACGGGCCACCTTTGCCGTTTCTACACCGATTGGATCGTCCATACTTTTTGAACGTCAGGTGAGCTCTTGGACCCGTGGCGCACCATCCCTGATGTTGCACAGCAAAAGTTCTGTAACCACGCCTTGCGGCTGCCGCAAAGCACTTGAAAATGGCGTCGCTTCTTTTCCGGTAATAGCCTCGGACAAGAACATCTTTGCCATCCATTTGTGGAATGGCTCGACGGCCAGTGTCTCGCCAACATCCGGCAGATTGAACTGAAAAGAGAAAACATACCACTTCATGTTCAAGTTTTTTCAGTTTTAACATAAAATTTTTGGTGATTTACCCTCTCATAAAACTCCTTCATTTTCGAGCAGAAAGGTCATGTAAAGAAATATAAACTAGATTTAACATCAAAATCTCAGAGCTGAAATAATGAAAAATGTATGGAAGACAATGCAGATTATTCGCATTTAGATCTTGGTGAGGAAAAGGTAAAGGGTCAAAGTGGTAGGGTTAGAGTTCATTCTTGTACAGTATCTCTTCAAAGTCTACCAGTTTCTCGACTAAAAATACAGTGTTCAAAATTTTTAACGCTACCATAGAGTTGTGGAAAACTTTTTATTTTTTATTTTTTTCATAAATATAAATTTTAACTACAGAGACCTATTTTCCTCTTATACAGAAAGGAGAAGGAAGCTTCATACTTACGCAACACATTGGGTGTGATTCTGATTGGTCGAGCTGTTGAAATAAACGTAAATGAAACGTTCATAATTTTTCACAAACGATATATGCATCTTTTCAAGGCGTTCAAAACAAAATATGCTGCTATCTTAAAGTGCACAACTGATCTGTTTTGTGGGGGGTAGGGATAGATATATACTGCTATCTTAAAGTGCACAACTGATCTGTTTTGTGGGGGGTAGGGATAGATATTATATACTGCTATCTTAAAGTGCACAACTGATCTGTTTTGTGGGGGTAGGGATAGATATTATATACTGCAATCTTAAAGTGCACAACTGATCTGTTTTGTGGGGGTAGGGATAGATATTATATACTGCTATCTTAAAGTGCACAACTGATCTGTTTTGTGGGGGGTAGGGATAGATATGATATACTGCTATCTTCAAGTGCACAACTGATCTGTTTTGTGCGGGGTAGGGATAGATATTATATACTGCTATCTTAAAGTGCACAACTGATCTGTTTTGTGGGGGGTAGGGATAGATATTATCGCTGTGCCTGTTTAGTTTTTAATTCGTTTTTTGTCATCAATGTCATGTCGGTAATAAATATACCAATAAATAATTTAATGTATGAACTTACGGTGCGCTCCGCCCCTGCAGTATCCCCAAAGTCTCCGTCTTCTATAATCTGGAGTTATATAACACCAACTTTGTCCCCGTTTATTCTTTGCACAACTGTTGTATCGACGCCCGCGGTACAAGAAAGGAAACGAACAGCAGTAACCTGTGGTCGTGCGATATTTGCACTTTCCTAGAATTTAAACCCATCAATGATAATAAGAACCTTGCTGATGGTAACCATCAAATTGCGAAAAAACGAAAGATAAAAAGCCATTCTGTGACAACTTTGCAACTTTTGTCCCCAAATCACGAGCGTGATTTCGGACCAAATTGCACTCCACTCAGTTCAGTTACCATTGTGCAGAACCAGGATAAACAAAGAACAAAAAAGAAAACGAAACGTAAGGATGAGAAAATAGAAAAATGTCACCTAGATATTCTGTTTAAACTCATCCCACCTGAAATCCTGTAGACATCGTTTGCCCAGCCACCTCCCTTTCCATTCCTACATCTGTTTGATCGTCCATACTTGGCATAAGTGAACTGGGCACGGGGTCCTGAAAAACACTGACCGCCATGTTGGACTCCAATGTACTTGTAACCAAACCTGGCTGCATCTAAGGCGCATTTCTTTATGGCGAAGCGACGTCTTCGGTAGTTTCCTTTCAGAAGGATACTTCTGCCTTCACGGTAAGGGATGGCTCTGCGAGATGTGTCTTTGAAGCAGCCGACTCTTTGGACTGTAGAGGAGAATAGGACCCAAAAGAAGGCTTGCATTCGTTGGATTTACCATTTTGTAGTTTGTCTTGAAAACTCGCCCAAGCTTTCGATAAGTTAAATTATAAACTAACATCGGTCTGCCTGGATAGCATACTGTTTTTTTTTTTTTCGCGCTCAAGGACACTTACATATGTTTCCTCTGAATACCTATTCACTGCTTGTGACATTGACCTTTGTCAAGGTTACCTATTGTGGTTACCAAGCCTCTGAAGTAACTTTTAAATCCCCCTCCCCGCCACTCCCCCGTCAAATGCGCTTTAATAGGTTTAAATGAAAAAGAACAAATAGAGCAGCGACTAAAAACATCATTGTGAAACAGTAACACGGAAATACAATAAATGGCAATACACCAAACGAAATAAAGACTAGAGAGAAATTAATGGCGCTACTTACGTGATACCAATGGTGTGACTTTGATGATTGGTGCTGAAATTAAAAAAGAAAAAACGATTAAAATTGGCAACATTTCCCGCACAGAGTTTAAGAACTAATTTCCAATACTCTCACATGCAAAACAAACCAACAATAGCCCATTTCCGAATTACTCATGGCCTCATTTTCAAAACGAGTCCTGGTGCTCATCCTTTGATATGATTATAAGTTTTCATTCACATGCCAATTTAACTCATTTTCACAAGAATGGTTGAGCACCAGGCCTCGTTTTGAAAAAGAGGCCAAAAGTAATTCGTAAAATGTATCCTTGCGTTCTTCAGTGCTTAAATAAAACGCAATTGGATACATTAAGGATACTACTAATAATAATAATTCTTATTATCATTAAGAATACTAATAATAATAATCACTATTGTTATTAAGGATACTAATAATAATAATAATCATTATTATTATTAAGGATACCAATATATTTCTAACCTCCTCGTCCTCGGCAGTAGCCCCACATTTTGTCGACGTCATAGTTTGGAGTTGAGGCACACCACGGACGACGGTTTCTAGAATTGACCGTGGTACAGCTGGTGTACTTGCGGCCCTTGTAAACGAACGGGAACACGCAGCATTCACCTCGAGTTGACCTCACTCGGCAAGACCCTGTCGTCAAAGGAAGAACACAATACAGTAAGAGAGGTTCCCACAACGGTAGGTTTCAATGGAGTGTCGAGATGACATTGGCCCTGTTTTTAAGGCCCCGTGATTGATCAAGTTCTCAGCCAATCATGTGTAAAAATTGGAGCCGTTTTTTATTTTTATTTTCATTTCAATCATAATAGTCACACCGATACACACTAACAACAAAAAAATAAAGTTTTTTTTATCTTGAATGCTATAATCTTAACCCTAGGTACCTAATTTTTATTTAACGTAATGTAGTAAATGAATGTTAAATGTAAAGTTTGTATTGTTTTTCCTTTTTTTTATTTTTGTTGCGGTATATAAGTGCAATGTAGTTTTTTTTGTAGTATTTTTTTATGGTTTTCTATACTGTACTGTACTTTTTATGGTACTGTTTTTAAATAATGATAATATAATAAAATAAAAGGATGTAAAAATCAAACCGATCGGACGAGAATCGGGTTCACTTAGTTGTGGCAAGAAACTGTTGATATGCACTAACTCAAATAGAAAAAAGGGCAAAAGGACTAAACAAATTTTTTGCCAAATATTTTAAAGGTAAAATTTTCATATACATATACCATAAATCTGCTTGAAGTGGACAGTTTTCTCTAATAAAACCTAAGGGTTACAAAAAACAAAGCTTTCTTTACCTCTTAACACGTACACATCGTTGGCCCAAGGTCCACCTTTTCCATTTCTACATCTGTTAGATTTCCCATATTTGGCATACGTTCGATAAGCGTGCCTAGCAGAGGCACACCATCCACCATGTTGGATTGCGAATACCGAGTAACTTCTCCTCTTTGCCGCCAGAGCGCATTTCTGAATGGCGTACTGCCTTCTGCGGTAATGTCCTTTGAGGAGACGACTTCTGCCCTCCATAGTTGATATAGCTCGTTTTCCTGTGTCCCTGAAGCAGCCGAGTCCCTTGGCTGATTGAAACACAAAAAATGTCAAGAAGCATTTAATGAAATAAAAAATCCCTTACATATGTAAAGGAAAACTCGATTCAGAGAACATGATCGGAAGTACAAAAAGGGCTCCCCCTGAAAGATGTGCCCAAGCAAAGAGAAATACAAGCTCAACGCAGTTCTGGATCCAAGCAATTCAAAGTAAACCAACCACAAAGACATTATTTATGTTGTGCACGTTCATGCAAGGGAAGTTAAATCATTTCAGTTTTACTCACCCACCAAACCCACTGATATGCGGATCACTCGGCCTGAAAAACAAAAGAAAAACAAAACAAAACAGAAAGAAAATAAGTATTTAAGTTCAGGAAAATTCAACCACTAACTGACTTAAGAACACTCATTCATGTAGCTGTCATGATTAGCCAGAGTAGAAGTTAGAACAAGAGCCTATACACGATATTGCAAGCTTTGCTTACTAATCATAAGCGATAACTAAGTAGAAGTAATGATATCTGAAACAAAAACAAACAAACAAACAAAAAACAAAGAAAATAAACTGATGCAAAAAGTACCTATTAACTTTATTGCTTTATCTGTAAGTTCCATTTAAGTCAGTAGAATTAGTCAGCATCATGAGCAAAACGAGAAAAGTAAACCATAGGCAATCTTGATAGATTGTATATTTTTTAATTCAGGTAGAGGTTAGCTCTGTGATACAATATTAAAAGGAACTGTTCATACTAACCTCTAACTCGGGGAACAACAGGTCGGATGGGTTTGCGACGTCGGCCTTGTGTAATGGAAAAGGTGTGAGGTGTTTGATGGTTTAAAGAGGCTGCAGCTAATTATAGTTATAAACTATCTATATCGTTTCTTGCCAGAATTACCATCAATTTTGGATGAAAAGTGAAATAGACTATACAGCGAAATTTCAAACTACACAGTCATTTGATGCTTTTTTTTTTGTCAAATGATTTGGCTTGACTACATTTGTACATGGTGAAAGAGGCATACAGAGTGTGCTGAAGTAAACCGCTGCAGATTACGTCGATAGGCTATTCATGGGGCAACAATAAACAGAAATTTCTCTTATTTTGTCATGCGATTACTTATCAATATTTACGGGGTTAACTCTGATGATCTGATGATCAACATACATACTTAATGTAGCTGGTCCACAGTAACTTAACTTACATTTACAATTTCCCCACTTCTTGTCTCTATCATAGTTGGGTGTCAGAGCACACCATGGCCGTTTGTTATTTCTTCTTGTGCAACTGTTATAACGACGTCCTTTGTAGATGAACGGGAATGCACAGCAGTAGTGATTTGTGGCCCTTCTTCGACATTTACCTATAAAAACAAATGTTGATGTTTGTGTATGTAGACAATGAACCCATACAGATAAATTGGTTTTATAAAATAGTATTCACTTTCACTTAAACCTACCAGAAACAAAGTAAACGTCGTTTGCCCATGGACCACCTTTGCCATTCCTACATTTATTAGATCGTCCATACTTCCTATACGTCACGTGAGCTCTTGGGCCTGTAGCGCACCATCCCTGATGTTGGACTGCAAAAGCCCTATAGCCACGCTTGGCAGCCTCCAGAGCACATTTCGCTATGGCATCACTTCTTCGTCTATAGTAACCACGCACAAGAAGGCCTTTTCCATCCATTTGTGGAATGGCTCGGCGACCTGTATCTCTATAACAACCTTGGGATCGAACTGAAATACAAAAAATTTCGATATCATTTTACTTCCAATTCTCATTTCGAGAATAACCAAAAAGAAGAGACAGGCCTTTGCGAGGGTAATTAGAAGAAATAAGTAACAATCATAATTGACATCACGCATGGTTTGGTATGGTTCACATCTGTCAGACAATGGTGACAGTACAGGAAACACTTAAATTTTTCTAGCATGTTAAAAAAAAAGTTATCCAGTTACTTACTCACAACTCCACTGGTTACTCTAGTTGGAGGAGCTAGTGGACCAAAATAAGTTAACAGGAATTAGCAACACTGCAGAAAATGTAAATAACCTCATTTTGACCAAGTCCAACGTTACAAGTATATTTTCATTAATACCTCGGTAACCACGACAATATCCCCATTGTTTGCTCCTGGGATAATCTGGTGTAGTTGGACACCATGGCCGTCCCCTCCTTGTTTTTGCGCATCTGTTGTAACGGCGTCTACCATATGTGAATGGGAACACACAGCAGTAACCAGATGTAGTTCTTTTTCTGCATTTTCCTGACAAAAAACAAACAGTCTGAGAAAAAATTTCTTTTAGCTTTGACCACACTTTGTTTGCTTATATTGTATAGTGCCAGACTGCCATGCGGCCCCAGGCTGGACTCAGGATCCTAAAGTAACTAAGGAGGATGTGTTGCCTTTGCTATGACATGGGGGAGTGGTTAAAAATTCTAGTCTTCTTGGATAAGGGTGATAAACTGTGGGCCTTTCCCCTTCATTTCCCTGAACTGGTTAGCAGGGGACGTTAAAGAACCTATGCACTTCTTGCAAATAGCAGAGAACACAGCTCCTGGTGTTGTGGTCTGGCCTTGTCATTATTGCTTACACAGGCCCCTACTTAAACCAGCTTTGAGCAGAACTGGTCTAGCCTGTCTAAATATTGCAAATTCGTAGAATACATACAGTACTTACGTAAATGGCCAAAATCAGGAAAAGAGGATATAAATTAATTTTACTACTATAACTTTACATTCCAAAACTGTTAAAATGAAAAAAGATAAATAAAAACAAACAATGACAGCACTCAGGAATACAAAGAAGTAGAAGTGAACATTACCATATCAAACGCCTGAACATGATAATATAATAATAACAATAATAATAATAATTAATAATAATAACACCTTTATTTAGACACGATAATGTTTAAAGCTGAACAGCTTGTGGGGTCGTATATAAATCCAAATAAACTCTAAATTAAATAAATTCAAATGATGATGGTTTTTGAGGAGAGGGGAAATCCAGAGTATCCGGAGAAAAACCTCTCGGAGCAGAGAAGAGAACCAACACACTCAATCCACTTATGACGCCGGGTCCAGGAATCAAACCCAGGACACATTGGTGGAAGGCGAGCGCTCTCACCTCTGCGCCAACCCTGCTGCTCCTGACAAAAACGTTGTCCACAGGTTGGTTAATAGATAAAATTCTGATTTTTCTTAGCAGTTCAGATGATGGTGAACTTCTCAACCCTTAGCTACTCAAAGTTTCTTATAAAGTACACTATACTGTCATTATGTTCTCGAATGGTCTTTATCGATAGCAAAGGCTGTGAAAGTTCAGTGAAAATTTTCTGCCTCTGGGTAGAATATTTCTATTGACACTCGGCCTTTAACTCCCATGAGTGACCATGACAATTTATCCATAGAATATCAATACAATATCAAATAATAAAGAAAAACATTAATCAGGGCAATTTTAATTAATCTGAACTAACATAACAGGCAAGATGACATAGACAGTAAGGATTATTACTGATGAGATTTGGGAGTGAAAAGGTTAATACAGCTGTATGTCAGTTGCACATTCAGGACTTGGAAAAGACAAAAACCGGAAGAAATACATGAGCAGGTTTACCAATTTGGAAACTGAAAATTTCATCAAACATAGCCTTACCTATAATCCGGTAAACATCATTGGCCCAAGGTCCACCTTTGCCATTCCTACATTTGTTTGACCGGCCATACTTGGCAAAAGTTTTGTGAGCCCTTGGTCCAGATGCACACCATCCACCATGTTGGATTCCAATGAACTGATAGCCACGCCTGACAGCTTCATAGGCACATTTTTCAATAGCTTTTCTTCTCCGCTGATAGTTTCCTCTTAACAAAGGACTTTTACCATCTAGTTGTGGGATGGCCCTGCGCCATGTATCCTTAAAACAACCAATTCTCTGGACTACAAAAGAAGACAAAAATAGATGTTTTGTTATTTTACATAATTGACCAAACCGAAAAAAAAATAAAAAATTTGGCATGAACTGATTGCAATAAAGCTTTAAGTTTACCTGAGATTCATTAAAACTTTTGATCACCTACTAGCATTAATCATCAGTTTCCTATCAAAACTTCTCTCATTTTTCTTAATATTAATAATACCCTTAACAAAAGTCTGTACCAACATCATCAATTTAGAATTTGGGTTTATAAACACTTACGTCTCAGGGGTGGTGTGAGTCTTATTGGACGTCCTGAAAGTTGAAACAAATTACTTATACTTTAACTATTACATCTATTTTAAAACCACTAGTGATCCTTGTAATCTGGTTGGTCCTTTATCACAAAAAT